>NW_028234410.1:34668744-34683744 GCF_977035675.1 Penaeus japonicus
GCAAGTGAGACAATCCCCTCTTTTCTTTCTTTCTTTCTTTCTTCATAATCATCGTCATCATCACCCTGGCCATCGTCATGATCTTGCGTAAAGGAGAAGGTGAAGGTGACCCGGAACACAATGCATCGACGCCGCCTCCTTAAGGAAACGCGAGACGCATGGATTAGCGAAGGAGGGTTCGGATACGTTTCAGGATCTTCGAACCTAACGCGAGAGGGAAGAGCGGCCAGCCTCTGACGTCCACGTTCCTCGAGGTTCAAGGGTTCGGCCACGGATTACGGAGCCGTTTCGCCCGAGCACGAACGACTGAGCGAGCGTCGGTGCTTCGAAACGACCGTGAGCGACTGATCCCAAGTAGGATTAACAGCCGTGTCCCCCTCGTCGCTTTCGTTCCTTGGTCTTCGCCGTCGTCTTCGTCGTAGTCGTCGTTTTCGCACTGTTTATACGCACTTTACGAAATGGCACTGGAACGATTGCCACGTCCTCAGCCTGGGGGGATATTTGACGAAGGCAAGTGTACAAAACGGCATTGTCCTTCGCACCTTACGACGGTCGTATCGGCGCGATGACCATGGCAATGGCAAAGAGCTGGGGATACGGCCGTTAGTCTCGTGCGGGGTCTCTATCCACCTTGAGCTCCGCATGCACGCCTGAGCTGAGCGGCGGCGAGAAGAGATGAGATGCATGAGAATCTTCCTCGAGGGCACCTGAGACGCCCACACCCTCAGACCCCTCCAGCCTTCCCCCAACATTCGCCCCCCCCCCACTTTCTAGCACCCTGCCGCCTCCCCCTCCCTCTCGCCCTCTAACGGCTTCCCCTCCCCCCAACCCCCCTCCCTCCGCCCACTTGTTTCCTCGCCGATGAACCTCTTCCAAGAACCCGTTTTGGTTTCCTCTTCAGCGCCACCGCCGCGGTCGCCCTCAACAGTATCACGCTCGGAAGCTCCGTCTCATGGCTGGTTGATTCAGTTTTGCGCGGAAAACATACACGAAGAGAGATCTTGTAACAAAAATGGATTTAATAATAACTTTGCTTGAACTCACATTTTGACATAATTCAGAAAGCCGATGACTTCTAGAGATATGTCTCAAATATTCCACTCTTTTGAAAAGGGCATGGCTAGGCCTCAATGCTCAGTCATTTTCACCGATTATCCGGATGAATAAGTTCCGTGCATGAATACATTCCAGCCCCCGCAGCTTATTCATAATTACAGCATTCGTGCTAATCCGATACATACATCACTATGTGCGTGCTTAGGCCACGAACAATACCTTTTAATACTTCGCGCTACCCATTAACCGAACATGCAACCTTGACCGCCTCTCGAAAATGACTTCCGAAGTGAAACCAAACAGCCTCGAAGATTGAGTCTAGAGTTTCAAAAACTCCGAAGATTATAAGACTTGCGAAATCACGGTCTTCCGACGGCATAATACCTCCGGCACCGTTCCAGTGACACAAGAAAACACCGGGAATAACACCAACGTCACCGTGCGTTTGCAAGGTCGGCGATCAACAAAAAGATGTGCCGAGATACCCCAACCCCCCTCCCTTACTATCTCGACAACATGACAACAGATGCTGCAATCGCATTTCAGTCTTTCTCTGGCACCGCCCGACAAACCTCACAAACTGCCCCCTCCCCACCCTCTCACCCACTAAAACAAATGACAAAAACAAAAACAAAAGAAAGCCACACAGAACACCTCCATTCACAGAAGGCATTACTACAGTCCTCCATCAAGCATTACCATCCCTTCCACTACAACAACAAATAATAATAATAAAAAACAAGCCTCAAATACCACCTCCGATCACAACAAGCATCCTTCCACACGAAGACCCCGCGGCTCCAAGCAGGGGACAAGAACAGCGCAAGCCACACAAGAGGAAAACCATGACGAGACCCAGAAGACGAGAGGAAATGCCAAGACGGGACCAAATTTTCACAACCCGTCCCCCGACCTTGACCAACCTTCCGTCCGTGCCTCGACGACCAAGAACAAACAACAACAGCAAACAAATGCAGTCAATTTATTCACAACACGAACGTTTGCCGACACTGGTTGAGGAGATGGTGTGTGTGTGTGTGTGGGGGGGGGGGAAAGGAAGGGGGGGAGGGAGCTATTTTCCTGATGACAACTCAGAGGCACTTCTTGTGAATTCTACTCTGGCTACAAAGGGCAACGTTGATGATAATACAAACAATAAAAATACCACAACCACCGAAAACAACAACATCATCAAGACCAATAATGACAACAATAATAATGATAGTAGACCTAGTGCCCTCCACTATCATTGTAATGATAATAACAATGATGATAATCATAACATTAGTAACGATGACGATAGTAATAATGATAATAATAATAATAACAGTATTCTCATTGTATCATCAATAATAATAACAATAACAATAACAAGAATAATATTTGTAGTAGTAGTAGTAGTTGTAATAACAGCAGCAGCAGCTGCTGCTGCTGTTGTAGTCGTTGTAGTAATAGTAGTCGTGGTAGTAGTATTTGTTGTAGTAGTAAAAATACATTAAAAACGTCTGAATATTTACTCCCCAACTTCAAATCTGCTTCAATTAAAAAACAGCAATAATGAGAATAGAAACACACTCTTCGTGTGCGTTCCCCTACTTATTACATCTTTGTTTTGGGCGTTCACTTACTCATCGTATTCGTTCTCAGAACAGATGGGCGGTATCCTAAACTCACACCCAAACATCTTTATGTAAATGAAGCACAACCACCAATATATAGGAAATAATGAATAGTTTATCGATTGCATTAGCATTCTGAGTTCGGTTCTTATAACCTTTGTACACAAGTATATGCGTCGGTTTCTGTATGTATACATGACGGGATGTTTACAAGCGACGCAATGCAATACACACACGAAAAATACAATAAGTACACAGTATCTTCCACTTTTCCGTTCCGATACTCATGCCATATCTTACCCACACCCTTTTGCCATACGTACGGCAAATCACATCCTCCCTTATCCTTGGAGTGTGGGGGGAGGGGGTAAGGGGTAAAGGAGGGAGATGGGCTAGGGAAGGGAAGGGTAGGGAGAGGTTTCGGGAAAAGAGGGCGAAGGGCTAGGGATGTGAGGAGTAAAGGAGAGTACGGGTGGGGGGAGGGGCTAGGGAAGGGAGGGGGATGCGAGAGAGAGAGAGAGAGGGAGAGGGAGAGAGGGAGGGTAAAGGGGTGGGGGGGGAGCGGGATGACGTAACCGGCCCAACCCTCCCGTGTCCCCGACGTAATGAATGCATGTGTGGCGGAGGGGGGACAGCGGACCTGTAAACAGAGGTCCGGCGTGTTCAAGGACGGGGCTGGCTAAGAATACCCTCCCCGGGACCTGCACTGACCTAGGTGTCCGACGAGGGTGGGACACGGAAGCAAGGAGACACGCAGGACACGAACGAAGGAGTGAATCGCGGTGAGTGACGCAACGTGAGAAAAGGGATGGGAGGGGGGGGGGCGGTAGGAGGAAGAGAGTGGGATAGGAGTAGGAGGAGGGGGAGGGGTGAGAGGAAAGGTTGCAGAGGACGTTTGTCATTGCAGGTGACATACCGCTGGACCCCCTAATCATCTCCCTCTCCCTTCCTGGCCCCTTCTCCGTCTATTTCTATCACTTCCTCTACCGTCTCCCCCACCCTGTGCTTCTTCCTTTCTCAATTCCTCTCCGTTTCCTTCCCCCTTCTCTATCTTTCCCCCTCCCTTCTCTTTCTTTTCCTTTCTTCTTCTCTTCCTCTCTCTATCCTCTTTCTCTCTCTCTCTCTCTCTCTCTCTCTCTCTCTCTCTCTCTCTCTCTCTCTCTCTCTCTCTCTCTCTCTCTCTCTCTCTCTCTCTCTCTCTCTAATATTGCCCCTCCTCCCTCTATCTCACCCTAATATTGTTCCTTCTCCCTCCCTCTCTCTAATCATATCTCCTCTCCCTCCTCCTCCCGCCTCACATCCTTCCCTTTTCCTTTTCACTCCTCTCGAAACATGAAAACCTCGAGTCGGAGAGGGAGAAAAAAATGTTTGAACATTTATTATCATCACGATCTGTCTTCGCCCTAAGCACAGGCAAGAACACTGGGCGTTCGTGCTGGAGAGCAGCCCTCGGCTCTCTCTCTCCCTGCAGTGGGTGTGCCTGACCCACCCTTGCCTGCTCCTGTCCCTACTCCTACCCCTACCCCTGTCCTTGTCCCTACCCTACCCCTGTCCCTGGCCCGCCTCGCCTCCCCTAACCTGCTTTCCCCGGCAATGCAGGCGTGCTAAAACATATCAATACGTCTGGGGATCCCACCGTCACGAAAGAGGCGTTTGTCACACGCAGCGTCTGGCGACACCTCGGAGACGAGTAAACGTGTGAGATGAGATCGGGAAAGTACCAGGAGGGAATGAGGGGAGGGAGGGGGAAGATGGGGAGAGTGAGGAGGGAGGGGCGGAGAGAGAGGAAGGAGGCTGAGGAGTGAGAGGGGGAGGGAGGGGCGGCGGACGAGTGAGGGAGGAGACTAAGGAGGAAGGGAGGGAGGAAGGGAGGAAGAGGGAGAGTGGAGATGATGCGTGGAGGGGGTGAAGGGGGGAAGGAGCTCAATCATCGACAGCGCAGCCACGTGGTCGCAGCCGAGCATGGCTTCGCCCGAGTCCACCACTTCCTTACTCGGTGTTGACGATCTCTTTTGCAAAGCAACAGCAACCTACAAAAAATGGTATATACCAATACAATTCATGTACAGCCCAAGCTGTTAATGGACTACGCAGTTAGCGGCCATCCCCGTTCAATGGCATAAAATAAACCGGCGCAGACCAATGGCTGGCCGCGCTCCGGCGTACCACCCCCGCCACAGCCAATCAGCGATTGCAGTGCACAAACACACTTACACACACACACACACACACCGTGCAACAGCTCCTCCCGCGACCGACCGCTAGCCTGCCCTTCGCGCCGTCGATGATCACCGTGCACCGCGCCGATGCCACTTGGTCGTCTCCGCGCGGTTAAAAATAGGTTGGGTGACTTACACCTACGCAGAATAAGTAAAAAAGAAGAAGAGAAATGTAAAAACGAGAAAAAAACGGCGATATTTTCTTTGACATCTCTCGATCTCTACAGATCAGCGGCATCCTCAGACCTCTACAAAAATATGCAACACACGGTACCCATCACCCATGCAGAGAGCCTCAGTAACTCGTCAACATGGTCACGCAAGGTCGTCTCGGCCACGCGTTACGACCGGTCAACATGGCGCTCCTGTGGCCACTAGACGTGCAGCAGACCCACAAGCTATTTTTTCCCGAAGAATTAGCAATAAGATCAAGTGTAAACACAGAAGACAGAATGAGCCAAGGAACAACCGCAGAAGGAGCGCCTAAGTGGGACGACTGGCCGAATGTCACAATCAGCCTAATGTTTACTCACGTTGCATATCCAGCGAGTGACACAATCAGACTGACGTACACTTTCATTGCACATCCTGCGCTAACTACTTGCATAAATGCATTCAGTCGAGCGAGCTACACAGACAAAAAAAGAAAATGCAGGTTTGTGGTAATAAAACACGAGGTTAGCACAAAAGAACTATTTATATACCGGTGCTGCAGCAATGGAGTTTGTTGTGAGCAGGAAAGGATCCTTGAACACAACCTAAGAGAGAGAGAGAGAGAGAGAGAGAGAGAGAGAGAGAGAGAGAGAGAGAGAGAGAGAGAGAGAGAGAGAGAGAGAGAGAGAGAGAGAGAGAGAGAGAGAGAGAGAGAGAGAGAGAGAGAGAGAGCGAGAGAGAGAGAGCGAGGAGAGAGAGCGAGAGAGAGAGAGAGAGAGAGAGAGAGAGAGAGAGAGAGAGAGAGAGAGGAGAGAGAGAGGAGAGAGAGAGGAGAGAGAGAGAGAGAGAGAGAGGAGAGAGAGGAGAGAGAGAGAGAGGAGAGGGAGAGGAGAGAGAGGGGAGAGAGGGAGGGAGAGAGAGAGGGAAAGGAGAGAGAGAGAGTTTAGAGAGAGAGAGAGAGAGAGAAGGAGAGCGAGAGAGAGAGAGAGAGAGAGAGCAAGAGAGGGACAGGCCGAGAGAGGGAGAGAGGAGGAGAGCGGCAGAGAGAGAGGGGGAGGAGAGAGAGAGAGAGAGAGAGAGAGAGAGAGAGAGAGAGAGAGAGAGAGAGAGAAAAACGGAGAGAGAGAGGAGCGGAGAGAGAGAGAAAAACGGAGAGAGAGAGGAGAGGAGAGAGAGAGAGGAGGGGAGAGAGAGAGGAGAGAGAGAGAGAGAGAGAGAGAGAGAGAGAGGGGGAGAGAGAGAGAGAGAGAGAGAGAGAGAGGAGAGGGGAGAGAGAGAGAGAGAGAGAGAGAGAGAGAGAGAGAGAGAGAGAGAGAGAGAGAGAGAGAGAGAGAGAGAGAGAGAGAGAGAGAGAGAGAGAGAGAGAGAGAGAGAAATGTGTGTGTGTGTGTGTGTGTGTGTATGCATGAGTGTCACAGGAAAATGCATGGCCGTAGCTAGTCACTAAGGATCACTAAGGCACTTACATAATTTACATACATGGCTTAATCCAATTGCATTAAGAATACAACCGTACGCGCTGGATTGGCCGTGGGTGGGAGTATAATGCATTACTCGGCCTACAAGTCATGGTGATAATTATGATAATGAAGGCCAAAAATTACAACAATTATATTTATCTATCTATCTATCTACCTATACACACATACACACACACACACACACACACACACACACACATACATACACACACACACACACACACACACACACACACACACACTGTTTTATCCATTTGAAATAACATTCTGACCAGCACAAAAAAGACGATAATCAACACAAACAATATTATGTAACCTCCGAAAGACTCATTTCTTACCCTGGATTGCATGCATTTTACTTTTACTTTTCCTCTTTGATGCCCTACTAGATACTTCTCTTTTTTTCTCCTTTCCGACTTTGTATGCAGCTTATCCCCTAGTTCAGATCTATAATGCATACTGAACAGGATGTTGCTGTTCACATCACTGTTCAGTTTCATTGGAATATACGCCACAACGACATTCAGCAAATCATTTCTATCGCAATGTAAACATAAACAAGACAATAATATAATTTCAAGGCAGCTGCATTTGTCAAAAGATGTTGATTCTTAAAAATATATACATATATTCTTTATCATTATTTTTACTACCGCATGTTAGAATTATAAAATGCCGTTTTCAAAATAGTTTACATCATGCAACACCTACACATTGTTTACACTGAGGTTTGAAATCAGACGATTCGAAGTGGTTCAAACGTTGTTGCCGGAATAATTAGGTGAGATAGTACACACGTTGACCAGTTGCAATGCGTAGCACTTGCAAATCTTTAACAATCGAACTTGTAGATAGCATACAAAAAGGTCAAGAGATGGACAAGTTACGACCAGCACAGTGACAAATAACGAGAAAAAAAGGAGAGAGAGAGAGAGACGCAAGTTGGTTCATAAACAAAGACGATCGTCACTCGAAATCGAAAAGCAATGGAGTCAAATGAGAGAGAGTGAGAGTGAGTGTGCGAGTGAGAGACAGTGAGAGAGAAAGAGAGAGAGAAAGAGAGAGAGAGAGAGAGAGAGAGAGAGAGAGAGAGAGAGAGAGAGAGAGAGAGAGAGAGAGAGAGAGAGAGAGAGAGAGAGAGAGAGAGAGAGAGAGAGTGTAAACAAGACCCACCCACAGACCGCACAGCCCCGCCAGCCAGCCAGACAGAAGGCAGGGCAGGCTTTGATACCGCGTAGTAGAATCAACCCCAGCCAAGGTCAGCTTCTACCGAAACCCCGCCCATCTCCACTCAACAAGGGCCAATGACCAGCGTTTTAACGCGGTTGCCATGGCGATCAGACGCGATGTTTGGGAAAATCAACCTAGGATAATTATGTAATTCATTCCATGCATAAACGAACCATGCTGACATGTCACGTGAGAAATGACGAATGTATATATATACATTATAGATAAAAACCTGTCATGCAGTTGATCAAATGAAAACTTGGGGCAACTGAGCTCCAATGTACTGCTAACAATATGTGGCACTCGCCGCGCACAAAAACACAGGTGTGACTCTTCGTGCTCATCTGTTATTAGGAAAGTATGAGCGTCAAAGACCGATGTGTGCCATTGTTTAGGCACGGAAAATACTAGCATGCGATGGGTTGAAAATCTTCCCGTACGCGTTGACGCGCAATTAGTAAACATTACCACATGCACATATACACAGCATACGCGCGCACGCGCACACACACACACATACACACACACTCACACTCATACTTACACACTTACTCTCACTCACATGCACAACCAGTCAAACAAACACAGGAATACATAAATACACACATAGACAAATTAACCAACCCACAATTTGAACAAAGAAAAAACAAAACACACAAATACACCTTCACCCTTTTATCACCTCGGTATTATTATTCCCCGCGCCTAGACTGGAGCATCATGAACTCGTCCGTTTTCGATCTTTGTCTTTGGCTTCGTCTCAGTATCTACCTGTCGTACTTTCGAACCCCTTCCTTCATCCTTCGACGTCGGATTTTCTCTTGTAGATTCGGTTCTCCTTTAAATTATCTT
This sequence comes from Penaeus japonicus, assembly GCF_977035675.1. Lineage (NCBI taxonomy): Eukaryota > Metazoa > Arthropoda > Malacostraca > Decapoda > Penaeidae > Penaeus > Penaeus japonicus. The sequence continues at coordinate 34,677,355 of NW_028234410.1, forward strand.
CTGTCCTTCTAAGCTAAGAATGCTGTCCTAAATCACTGAGATTATGTGTAGATGCTCTGCTATTTTTTTTTTTTTTATCAAAATCCTTATTGTTGTTCTTTTGGCTAAATTACATGTTTCTAATCCCATTTCGAGTTTTAAAGCTTTGTGTATTTCATCCCTGCTTCTCTGCCTCTGTCTCTGTCTCTGTCTCTGTCTCTGTCTCTGTCTCTGTCTCTGTCTCTGTCTCTCTCTCGTTCGGCCTTTGGGACGAGCCACCACTCCAATACGCCCTTTTCCCACGCAGTTGTTTCTTATCTCTCGATTTTTTTCTCTCATTCCGCACTTTACTTCCACTTTCTTGCCCCCTTTTTGCTCTTTTTCTTCTCTCCATTCCATAATTCCATTTTATTGTCTTCTTCTCTCCCTTCCTTATATTTTTTCTTCTTGATTACTTGCACTTTGTTGCCACTTCCTGCTCTTTTTCTCTTTTTTCATTCTTTACTACGGTACCACTCTTTTATTCGCCACTTTTCTTCTCTTCTTCTATTGTTTCCTCCCAATTTTGGTCTTCTCTTTCCTTACTCTTGCCTGTTTTCTTCTCTTCCTTCCTTCCTTACTCCCAATTTCTCGACGTGCATTTCTTCCCATCTACTCGTTTTTATTCTTCTCCCTCCTTCCTTATTTCCACTCTCTCCTTCCCTCTCCTGTTCTCTTCCTGTTGCTCTCCCGTTTGCTTCTCTCTCCTCCTTCCTTACTTCCTCTTTCTCAACGCCCTCTCCCTCTCTTTCCCCCTTCTCGACCACCCTTCCTTGCCGCTTTGCTTGGCAGCGAGAGGAGGAAAAGCGACTCCTCCGAGGAACAGGTACCGCCTCGGGCCTCAACGACGCCTGCACCGCCGTCTCTATCTCCGTCACCGTCGCCTACCTGTACGCCGCGCCCAGGGCCTGTATGTTATCAGCGTGTTGCACGTCATTGCAGGTTGCACACACCCTCGAGCGTCCTGTTATTTTACGGTGGTTTTGCCTATTTGGAAGTTATAGAAGTATAAATAAGGAAACACAAAACAACTATGATATAGACGCCTACACATGCACAAGCGAAACCATACGTACAAGATTAAAAAACAGACACACAAACATACGTACACGCAAGCACACATATACACACACACAAATGTACGTATGAACACAAGACACACACATCATGCTAATATCCTACACATACAGATATGTACCACATACATACATCCATAGATCAATATCCAAATACACTAAATAAACATGTAATTGATTTTTTTAACCGACTGCGCACATACAGCCTACATCCATATAGAGACAATCAACTTTGCCTCAAGGTTATAAGCATTTCAACCGGTCGGTCCCACATGCCTGTATGCTGCCGTCATTGACTGCAGGCTTGGCGTAGTTCCTGTGTTTGTTCATGTGTTTGTATTGCTTATATATAATGAGTGAAATTACCAAAATCATAATCAATAATCGTGCATCCGAGTTTTTTTTATAGATCTCGTTGATCAACAACGTTTCTTGAGATTATTGTACAGGCGGACGAGAACGTGATTACTGAAAAAAAAACATATACATACATATATGTATATTATCATGTATACAAAAGGAATAAAGAATAGATACAGAAACAAACACATTCACACGTACATGCATACACATACATATATACATACACACACACACACACACATTCAAGGATGCATTGATAGAATATGACAATGGTGTGTATGCAACTGCAAGGAATATATTTTGGATGATGTCCTACAACGCATGCAAATACTGACATACAATGGCCATCCAAAGCAAGCAGGAGAGTAGAGCTTTCAGATGCACTGCTAGCTGTACGTTAATACAATGGTCAGAGGGGAGGGAGCTGTGCAATAAATTGTGATGAGTGGAGAATGTACTCAGGCACAGTCACATCTGAAGACACAGATAGAATCACATTCACATGCACACACACACACACACACACACACACACACACACACACACACACATATATATATATATATATATATATATATATATATATATATATATATATATATATATATATATATATATATATATATATATATATATAATCAGATTTTTTCTTCCATCTTTGTAGTTTTTTTTTTAAAGGAAGGGTATGAAAGAAAGAAAGAGAGAAAAAAAACGAAGCGCTGTCGCAATTTCCTGCGCCATACGCCGAAATAACAAGCACGAGAGTGACGCAACCCTGCTATTATCAGCCAAATGAAGCCCCTTGTTTACCGCCCCGGAGCGACAACCAGGGTTTTCCAAGAGATTCGAAAGACCATGGGCCTTATTGCTGACTCCTCGCTGATTGCGATGCTGATCCACCTGAAGCGGTTGAAGAGTTTGAGATTTCACGTTAAAACAGCACAAACTTTCCGCACTTTCATGGGCGTTTCGACCGTGTGGTCAGCAGAAGCCCCGCCCCCATCGCTGCCGAGGGCCTATCGGAGACCGTATTTTTCACCGGTATCAAATTACGTCGTCAGTGAAGAACCAATTTCTTTTTAATTGTGCCGCGACACTAAAATAGTCTCTCATGTTGTTGTTGTTGTTGTTGCTTTTGTTCCAATGCTATAAATTTATAGATTTGACTCAAAGACGTCAGTCGATCTCCTATATATCCTAATTTCCATTGTTTTGGAACAAACTTGTCACTGCCTGTTTTGTTCACAGTTGGGCTCGCAGCATGCGTGTTGTAGCGGCAGTGTGTGCTTCTACCAGAAGAGCTTAAAAAAAGAATGAGAATGAATAATTCCAGATTATGGCATGCAAATTGACGTTTCGCTATTACACCATCACGTGAGTCGGAGAATGATGTAATATCGAAACGTCAATTACACCTTTTTCCAATAAACGGATGTCGGAGATTGGGGGACACGAGTAAAGATTCTCTGGTGTGATATCAACCCAATTTAGGCTTCGACTCTTCAGAATTTAATCTCTTCTCGGTGGCTGGGAAGTGTGGTTGTATAGACATATTAGATGTGAAATCTAACTCCATCTCTATCATCATTATAACAACACGGACATCCTCAGCATTATTTACAATAACAACAACAACAGCAGCATCAAGAACACTAACATCACCAACACCCCGTATAAAACAAAAAACAAAAAAAGAAAACAAAAAAAGCTAAAAAAACGTACTCACACGCATGACCCTGCGCGAAGGTACAACGAAAGTCACCTCCCCCTTCAGGCGACGTCTCTCGGGCGGACCCTAAAACCATACCTCTCAGACACCTAATTCTCGGTTATTGTTTTCTCTCTCTCTCTCTCTCTCTCTCTCTCTCTCTCACTCTCTCTCTCTCTCTCTCTCTCTTTTTTTCTTCATTAACTTTGCCACTTGGATATTTAATAGTCAATATTAGAGATTCATTAGTTTGTTTGTTTTTTTTATGTTGTTACTTTTACGATTTTTTTGCTATGAAATTAGCAATGTCGCTGCTTTTATTTTTTTCGGTATTAAAATATCAACGCATTTCCATTTATTGTTTTGGCATTGCAATAAACGAAATTAATTTCATCTAACAAGGCTACAAATACATACCAATTAAACAGCGTTTGATATACTAGTGCCACAACAAATCCCCGACGTCGACATGACGCACGAAAATAAAAATAAGAACACACAAAAACATAAAAGACAAAAAAGCAATACTATCTGCAATAAAACCAGCATAAAAAAAAGAAAAGAAAAGAAAAAACACTTCATAACGACCCGCTTTCATCTAGCCATCCATCCACTCCCACCCCAACCCCCACCCCCCATGTCAGGACCTCTTCTCAAGGATGTCATTTCGGCTCTAATGTTACGTAACGACGGCGCGAATGACATCTCCCGCGTCATGCACCAGCGATATAGATCGAACCCCGTCGCCTCCAGCAGTGACCTTGTTACCGGGGTGTTTTTCTTCTTCTTCTTCAGAAAGTGTGGTAGGGGGGAGGGCTGAGGGGTAGGGGGGAGAGGGCTGCGGGGTGGAAGGTGAGGGAGGACGGCGGGGTGGGAGGTGGAGGGGGAGGGGAGCGCAACGACGGAAAAGATGGAGAAAAAGGAAGAGAAAGACAAAGGAAGATTGCGTATGAAATTTATGCATCATGTGTGTATGTATGTATGTATGCATACGTTTATGTACGCATGCATGCATATATAGGCCAGTGTGAATGTGTGTATGTGTGTGTGTGTGTGTATGTGTGTGTGTGTGTGTGTGTGTGTGTGTGTGTGTGTGTGTGTGTGTGTGTGTGTGTGTGTGTGTGTGTGTGTGTGTGTGTGTGTGTATGTGTGTGTGTGTGTGTGTGTGTGTGTGTGTGTGTGTGTGTGTGTGTGTGTGTGTGTGTGTGAGTGAGTGAGTGAGTGAGTGAGTGAGTGAGTGAGTGAGTGAGTGAGTGAGTGAGTGTGAGTGTGAGAGTGTGAGTGTGAGTGTGTGTGAGTGTGAGTGTGTACGTACAATATACACAACTTTCACGCAAATGTATTTACTATCGAAGTGTAACTCTTAATGTATTCTTTTTACTATGACAACAAACAAACAAACAAACAAACAAACATATCACTTATCCATATACACGCTACTGTCCTCCCTAATCCCCTAAAAACGCTACGACTTAATCTCCTAAAAGGTCCCCATTTTAAAGCTACAGCAGAGATCCTCCACACAATGGCAATGGACTGCGTGCTATCAGCATAGAAAAAAAGAAAGATAGAAAGACAGGCAGAGGGAGGGAGGGAAGGGAGGGAAGGGAAGGGAGGGAGGGAAGGGAGGGAGGAGAGGGAGGGAGGAAGAGAGGGAGGGAAGGTGGGAGAGAGGGAGAAGGGGGAAAGACGGGGGAGGGGGAGGGAGATAATTAGATGAAATATAAAATCGTCAAGGTAAGACAATAAAAATGAGTTTAACACACTGCTACCCATTCTTGGAATGGCATGATAATACAAGTAGCCATAGAATTCAACAGCGCGCGCGCGCGAACACACACACACACACACACACACACACACACACACACACACACACACACACACACACACACACACACACACACACACACTCACACACACACACACACACACAAAACAGAATACACTGAAATGGCTTTAATCACGTGATAAAAAAAGGATAAAAGTAGCAACACTTATAATCTAGGTTTAAAATCCCTGTATTTGTACATATTAAACACGGTATATTTGTTTATATATTTGTTTATAGAAGAAAAGAGAAGAGAGGAAAAGAAAACAGACCAGACGAAAGGATAAGAGAGTAGAAATGAGAAGTGGATAGGAGGAGACAAACACGCGAAGCAGACAGAGAGAAGTTACGTAGAATCCACAAACGTATACCGGAGGTGATGTAAACTTCACCCAGATTCCTCTCCCAACCCAACACCTTTCCTTGCAACCCCCCCCCCCCCCCGGAACACCATCACCTCTGTTGTCGTGCGGATATCTTGACCTTCAGGTGGCTGTCGTAAAAATGCACAGCTTATCATGCTGCAAGCAATATCTCTCCTGATTAAAAAAAAAAAAAACAGTATTGCATTTATAATGAAGGGGTGTGTAATAAAAATGTCAGGGGCTATATCACCGTGTGTTTATATATAATGAGACTTGTTTACATTTCAGAAAGTCTTCAGTGAAGCAAAACCGAAAGCTTCCTGACAGATCAAAGGTCACGTTCTATCTATTTTCTCCTATCAGTAGTCGGACGTAGTTTTCCTATAGTATTATAATTACAATCTTAAATGTGTTTCCTCCTTTCGATAAATATTCACAGCACTCTAGCATACACCATAACTTAACAAAAAAATAAATACCAACATTCAAAATGCGAATTATGTTAACATCTTGTCTATTTTGGGTGTTGATGCGTTTCAACAGACACCATTTTCAACAAAGTTTGGTATTTTGAGATCTATCTGTATTGATATGTAAATCATATTGACCTGCAATCTTTGTAAAGTCGTCTTTTAACCTTCTCCCTTTTTTACGTTACTATTACTATCAGACTGAAAATATAGATAAGTGCATAAATCGAAAGATTATAACGGGCGTACCAAGTAAAAAGAAACAGACAATCACAGTAAGAAATATATACAATAAATGCTTTCTTACTGAGAATTCCTTCCTTATTGTGACTTGTGTTTCAGCCACAACTCACACGCGCGGTTTTCCTTCTCATCTCTCTCCTTCCTCCTTACCACTGTCCCTGACACCACCAACGCACTTCTCTCTTTCCCTCACGATTTCCAACGAGAGCCGCCGCCCACTACAACCTCCCCCCTCTCCTCTCCCGACCCCCAAGCCCGTATCTACGACCAGGTTATTCCCTACGACCCTTCTCATCTTCCTGTTGTCGAGCGGTCG
>NW_028234410.1:34696244-34698744 GCF_977035675.1 Penaeus japonicus
TGAAAGATGAGACAACAGCAAACAAAAGAACATAGAGGAACATTACAGGGCAATCCTTTGTGTTGAGCCCCTTCCCTCCCACTTGGTTCCCCTTGCGTAAAATGTCTTTACCGACAACAAGACCCCGAAAATAGTATTCATAACTCACCTATAACGTCTCCTTTGGCATGCTTGACCACGAAATAGGCGTCGTCACCGAACTTGCCAGGCTTGACAGTCTCTAAGGTCCTAAGGTTCTTGGGGAACCCACTCACGGCCGTCAAAAACCTCAATTTCTTCCTACCACTAGTGTTCACGGCCTCGCCCTCTGCACTAGGTCCTTGTGTCGACACAGAAGAAGGAGGGGAAGAGGACGACGAGGGAGGAGGAGCAGGAGACGAGGAGGACGAAGACTGAGAAGAGGAGGTTGAGGGAGAGGTTGTGGCTGCCCCTGTGTTTACGGTACTGTATATACCGTTGGCGACAGCTCTTGAGAACAGTCTTCCATATACTAGTACACTCTGCATGATTCACCTCCTGGGCCGCTCACATGGTCACTCGAGGGGTTTCAAAAGGTACTACGCCCTCACAGCTCTTCCTCGACACTGACTGACCCACCACTGAACACAGCCACACACACTAACATACACCAACAAAAACAACCATCACCTGACTGGCGCTGCCGTCGCGTCGTCTGCTAAGGAGGGAAATTTGAAACGTGTTCCGGACTCGCTTTGCGTCCAGGCTTGTCTTGGGGGCAGTCTTCTCATTTTTTCTTTCTTTTTTTTCTTTTATATTTGTGTCTTGTTATAATTTTTGTTCGTTTTTTGTTTTTGTTTTTTAGATTCTTCTTTTTATTTCTTCATCTCTATTTTTTTCCTTATATATTCTTCTCTTTAGTGCTGCATGGTGTTATATTTTTTTGTAATTATTATTATCTTCTTAGCATTATAATTATTATCATCGTTATCAATATCATCATTATAATCATCATCAACACTATTATCCTTTATACTATAATGATGATAATTATTGTTGTTATTGTCAGTATTATCATTATTGCTGTTACTATTATTATGATTATCATTTTTGGTATCATGATTATCCTTATCATTATTATTTTATATTATTATTCTATATTATACTATTGTTGTTATCATTATTATTACTAATTATCATTATCTTTATCACTATTATCATTATCATTATCAATTTGTTGTTATAATTACCACTATCATCATTATCATTATAAAGTTTGGCACTATTCCTATTATTATTAATAGTAATAACTGGAGTAGTATTATCACTATAGATTTTAGTACCGTTATTGTTATTAGCAGTAGTAATAATTGGAGTATCATTATCATCATATAATCATTAATATAACTTTCATCATAGTCATTACTATTATTTCCATTACACTCATCATATTTCATCTGAATCTTATACCTGTTCATATTTGTATTGATAACCTATAAGCAAAGGCCTGTGATACAAGGAAGAAAGGAAAGGGTCTCAGCACCACAGAGTACAAGGAAGAGGACTATTGGCATCAAATCTTGAGAAATGTCACATTTATAGGATGGATCAATTGGCACATTCTATCTAGGTGCTCCATATCTGTGTGATTCGTGCTTTATATAATTAAACATAATCAACTTTATTTAAATATTTATTAACTTTAATTTAACATTTATCATTGTTTAAACATTTATCAACTTTAATTACAATAAGAAACTTTATTTAAACATTTATCAACTTTGATTAAACATAATCATCTTTATTTAAACATTTATCCACTTTAATTAAACATAATCAACTACCTTTTATGGTTTATGGGTCTCACTGTTGGAAAGATCAAGGAAACAAAATGACTTGCTGATGGTGTTGATATTATTATCATTATAGATTATGTATTATATCTTATACTGTATTGTATCATTTATACTGTATCATTTACTAACAGTATTACTAGAATTATTTTCATCTCTTATTGTCATTCTTTTAATCATTATTAGTGATGTCACTTTTCTTGTTTTTCATGTTATTATCATTATTGTGTTGGTTCTATTGTTTATTATCAACATTATTATCAATATCATTATCAGGGTCTCATTATTACTGTCACAATATTCATCATTTTCATTTTTTTCTAATTTACTCATTGACATTATGAATATGTAAAAAGTTATATTATCCAGTCATTTTCATAGTGGTAAATGTGATAGTAATAATGCTATTATGATAATAATAGTAATGTTACTAACAATGATAACTATAATGATAGTGATAATAATGATAATAGAAATAATGATAATGAAAATAACAATGATAATGAAATAGTAATAATGAAAATAACAATGATGATGATAATCATAATGGTATTGATATTAATGATAATGATAATAATAATGATAATGATTATAATATTAATAACAGTGATGATATTGGTGGCAACAGTGATGATAACAACAATAATAAAAATAATGATAATGATAAAGGTGATATTAATGGTAATGAT
>NW_028234410.1:34706244-34736244 GCF_977035675.1 Penaeus japonicus
TTAGGCAATCTATTATTTGACTCATATCTAATAGTTGCTCATAATAGATTTCAACATGAATTACTGTCAGCATCATAGTAATAAAGCACTGTTTCCTAATATTCGGAAAGCACGTCAACCTTAAACAAATAATTTCTGATGTAACAAAATACTGTAAGTACAGAGAGTCCAATAAAAGAAAACTATATTAAAGTTTTGCCATAATGACCCAAATTTGAATCACAATTCATTTATTCCTAAAGAAATCTATTTCATTTTTCATTATCAATTTTTTAATCATGCCTGTGTTTATATATAAAACAGACAATGATTTCCCATTCACAGTCTAGAAAGAAAGTTTTACTTCTCAACCATTCTCCCAACAAGTGTTTACAATTAGTACTAAAAGACAACTGTGCAGCTAATCAGTTATTGATAAGGCACCTGGTCATCAAAATTCTCTTTCCGAAGCTCACAGCCAAAGACAACACAAGCTCAAAAAAACAATAAAATGTAAGCCCATTCTGACAACATTCATGCTAAAAATTTGCAAAACGATATTAAAGGAAATCCACAAAATCTATATACATTCCTCTTCTTTATCATTCTCTGCAAATGAAGGTACTGTGTTCATGCATGACAAAAGTCAGCATATTCCATAACTAACATCAAGTAGAAACAGTTATATCATATGTATTTTTCATATAAGGTCTCATTTCTTACTTGTCATCCCTATTTCTTTGAAAACAATTATTGTCTATATTTTCAGTAAAAAAAAAGTACTGAATTACTTTTACAGTATTTATAACTAAGTTCAACATAATGTGATGCTACTTTGACAGCTAGTATATTGTGCTTTCCAATTTCTTCAACTTGTAAATCTGAATCAGAATCTGCAAAAGCAAGAGATCTTAGGTGCTGCAACTGAATTGCATTTTTTTTTTCTTTTTTTATATTCTTTCTTTAAGTTTACATGTCAACAACTTTGTTCTACACAGAAGGAAAACTGATAGCAATACTACTGATATACATATTAATATTGTATCAAGCATTGCTCTTTTCAGATTGCTCTGAATTTTAAACTACAGTTACAAGTCATATTTTTTAAAATCCCTTCGCCTTCAGTGTTAGCATATAAGTGTTAATATTATTGTGTCTATGTGTAACTGGATATGCGTAGTTATGTATGGGTACTTTTGTCTATATAGTAGCATAGAAATAAGCAATTCTATGTAGACACCTAAGGAAAGAGGACATTATGTATGTATATATATATGTGTGCGCATCATATACATGTACTAATTTTTTCATTACAGTTCCTTCTTAGAAGATTCATCTATGAAGACCTAGAGAATAACATAAATTTTGGTTACAATATTGAGCCACTCCCTTATATATCCTGTATACTTTTCCTTAGTACATATGATGAATAATAACATAATCCTTAGCATTTTTCCATTTAAAATTCAAACAAAAGAAATCTTATATACAAATATTACAGTTTACTCTTTTGTGAGACCTGGCATAGAAACTATGAAAAGCAAAGATAAAATAAGAGTTACCAGACAAGTATATATAAAAGGAAAATGTACACCAATACCAGATACTAATCCAGACAAGAACATCCCAGGAAAGAACCTATGAAGGAAGGGGTTCAAGGAAATCTCGTTCAATGACAACCTCTATGTGTGCCAGGCTGGAGTTAGGTGGGGTTGAGGAGCCCGATGTAGCTGAGGGCCCTGAACTAGGTAGGGATGTGGAGGAGGGGAATGATGAATGGATCCCTGGGGGAGCCTGCCCGATTGTGGCTGCTGCCGGTGTGAATGACGGGGAGGTGAGGGTGTTGAAGAAGGGCTGTAGATCTAGGAGGGTTGATATGCTGGGCATTTTCAGCAGCAGTTCCCCAGGACAGTGTTCCAACATCTTGTTCTTTCCACTTCCAGGCTGAAACAATAAAATAAAAATAAACCCTACTGTAATATCCCCAAATTCCAAAATAAGTCTGCATGATTCATACCTGCAAATAGTCTATGAAAGACTTTCTTACCTTATCTGCCATAAGTTTTGCAATCCTTGCAATATGGGGAACAAAATCACAGCTTTTGAGGAGGATGTTGCCAGCTCCTTCAGTCTTCTCTTCCACTTCAGTTGTTGGAACTGGACCGACAAAAGCCCATCGGTACCTTCAAATATCAAATGTTGATAATATAAATAGATTTCTAAGCTAGTGATTCTTAACCCATTCAAAAACAATATTCAATGAAAGAAAATTTTAAGGCTTCAATATGCAGAGACAGATTCTACCCTTACTGTTCCTCAAAGGAGGAAATGAGGGAAAAATGAGGGAAAAAAATCACAATAATACATTTCTGTGTAAGGATGTATCCCCAAGACTGTTGACAACTACTCACATTTGGAATTGTGGCAGATGCTGGGCTGGAAGGGCAAGCATCAAATCTAACAGCTTACATGCTGCTAGGTACAAGGTCAACCAGGCAGGATGGTTGTGAGCGTTTAGTCCGTTCTGTGAGCTAAAGACCCAAGATGAATCTAGGGTTGAAAGGCGCTTCAAGTGTGAACTGGAAGAAATAATGTTAATATAACGCACAGTCTTGCAATTCAGGAATCATATCCAAATGCAATCCTGCTGTCTGAAACTGAAATTAAGGAAAAGAAAGACAAAAAAATGAAATTTAAAACCATCAATCTTATAATTAGAATATCACATCCTTTAATCTTTAACATCCAAAGAAAGTTATTAATTTTCTTTATTTCATAATGATTGTTAACTGTTCATAAAGATTCAAATATCATTCCACAGTCAAAATAAAAATGTTAACACCTAACATTAAGATTAATCATAATACCAAATACTGTACAAAGCTAGCGCAGTTTGCTTTAGCATACGCCCTGACATTGATATACTTAACAGATCAAAAAGAGAAAGCATAAAGACAGAGGTTACATAAATCAGGAGAAAAGATAATACCCCACAATGTCCAATGACAAACACATTGATTCATGAATAAATACATAAATACATCTTTACAGTTTCCAATGACATTCTATAACTGGCCACTCTCCCCATGTCTCTGTAACTACATTCCTTCTTGTTCTGGGATAAAAGTATAAACTCTGAAGAAGGTAAAACAAAGGTTAGAATTAAAAATCATTGCTATTTTTACACATCTCTTAAACATGTAGGTAAAAATGGTGTGCATATCAAGGTGAAACCTATTCCTGTAGATTATTCCTGTACATATCATAATACCAAGCTAATTAAGACACATCTTGGGAGAAAGAAAGAAAAAGAAAAAAATCATGAATAATGTTTCTTAATCTATTTGGAGTTAAAATGTACGTCAATCATCCATCTTTCAAGAAGTCATTGGATGTGTACTAAGTCTATAGGACATGGCATAAAACAAAAATTTGGAAGAGTCGACTTGAGAATGGGCTGAGTGGGGTTTGATTAAACATAAACTAAACTGAAAAAACAAGAAAGACAAAAGGAATAGAGAGACATGAAAGCAGAAGAGAGGATATGCTTGTTTCTGCTTTGCTGCTTTGGATGAGCTGCATTTAAATGTCAACAGTAAGTAACTTTGTCATAAAGTCTTATCAATAAGGTAGCATGTGCTGCTTTTGCTTTCAAGCTTTGGGAAAAGATATTAGTCTGTTTTCTTCATGATAATTTGTTGACAACCAACCTAGGTTCCTATTTTTACTACTTTTACAATTTGAGATTATGCATGGCATCAACTTTACACTGCCATAAAATACTATTAACATTTTTTGCAGCTATATCATTTCATAATTCACTAAATAAGTTCAAGTACTGTTTTTTAGAGTAATGCAGTTTCCATTTCTTTGAATATAAAATAAATAAACAAATAAATAAATAAACAATGACAATAAATTCAGGAAAAAAATGTAACACAATAACAGCAAAGTGCCAACCTTCTAATATGAAATACGGGCTCATTTTCTAGGTCACATGTAAGTGATGCACATCAAACCCACCCTAACCCTTTGACAAGATTGGTACCTTAAGTCATATGCTTCTTGAATGAAATGAGTGTTGAAATTTGGTACTTAAACCCACTCACGACGGGGACATTCTAGCCTTGAATGTCACAATGCGGTACAGTACTGTACCACCCGTCCCAGAGATCAACTGAAAAGTGTTGGACCACCCAATATAGATTATAATTTTCAAAATATGTTTGACACTAGAATCCTCCCTGAAATCAACATAGAGTCTAGCATTTGGCCTATTCTATGGTAATTTTCTGTAATCTATTGAAAAATTTATGGAGTCATTCAGAAGCCTATAGCTGCCAACAGCAATTTCAGTATAATCATGTAACTTTACCATCTAATGCACTTGTTGTGGACTTACCACATTTACTCAGGGTTGCTGATTTTTGGAAAAGGGCACTATGTTGACTGTTGATAATTCTTACAAATTTTGTTCCTAAGTTGCTTCTTGTGATTAGCTGGTCACATGCAAATAATCAATTATCACTAATAAAACTGTGCAATTTCAAAAGTTGGTAACCCTAGTTGAATCAGGGACTTGCTGGAAGGAATCTCTCACATTTACATCATGTCTTAGGGTTAGATTGGGTTTGGTATGCATATTTCCTAGAATATAAACAATGATGGCAGTGTATTAAAACTTTTTCATAAAATGACTAGATGACAGTATCATTAGTCTTTCTTTAAAGGTCTAATGTCTATCTGTCCTCTTTTCTCTGTAACAGAGTTCAACACCCATGCAGAGCGTGCACAGTATAAAAATGTCTGTGGGGACTAGTGGCAGCAGTTCTGAATAATGAATCCAGAATATTAAATAAGGCACTCTTGCTTTATGCCAAATATGGTAGCTGACACACCACTGACACATCGTTATTACAAATACATCTACCAATGATGAAATCAAGGCTCCACATAAAAAGCTACATCTTACCTCAGAAATACTGATTTCTCTTACACACCTTTGGAAAATTTCAAGGAAATCTCACATCTAAGATAAATGGAAACATTGTTTATAACAAAGTACAAGTACCAGATGTAAAATAAATTCTACATTTGCATTCAAATGTGCAGAAAATTCATTCAACTACTGACAATGTTGGTACTTTGGGAAAATAATGATGTGCATACAGAATGAAAACAGAGTAACATCAACTGAGAGAAAAAATGGGAAATGTGTGTTCTGTAAATTAATGAAATCTGATATTAATGCATGTAATTTAAGACTGTCTACTCCTAGAATTTTAACTGTTTTTATCATATATGATTAATCTTCTAGATACAATCTATATGAGAATATTAACTTGTACATGCATTTCTACATAAAATTTGCATTGTCATATTAGTCTGTATTCATGCTATGGTGCAATCATGCTTTGTAATTTTTTATTATTTGGTTAAAATATTTCTAGGATATACATAACTTCTCTATAAGCTTATGGGTGAAAATTGGGTTTATCCTATTTCTGATTTTATCATCTTTAATAAAAACAGTAGAACTAGATAATTACATTTATTCAATAGTGAAACTCCCAATTTAACTTGAATTTACTCATAATATTTTATTTACATATCTTTTAGCATGAGAAAAAGCTGGTTGTCAATGAATACCCAATACAATATATATATATATAAAATATATATATATATATATATATATATATATATATATATATATATATATATATATATATAAACACATTTATATAATATAAATAAATACCTGAACTACCAACACAAGACGCCTACCTTTGACTATGAATCATCATCAACAAGAGACAGTGAAAGCAAAGAAATACCAATCATTCACCACAAGAGTCAGGCAAAAAGAGTTAATCAACTATAGAGTATCTGAGCACAGCAGCAACTGGAGATGAATGAACGAGCAGATGCATAGTTGCAAGACCAGCCTACTGGAGGAGACTATCCTGTATCTACCAGTTATTACCTGCCCCCTTTCTTGCTGTACGGTCACCAACGCACCACCACCATCAACAAACGCAGAGGAGGGAAGAGATATATATAATATTATACATTGCACTTCCTCTAAGCACACAGAAAGTCCTCTAAAAGCCTGTATGCAGTAGAGGAAAACTTAAAGGGTAAGTATTATCAAATGTATAAATTGAAATTTAAGTTCTGTAAGTTGTTGTCTGTTTTGTGAAACTTACAGTTTCACATTCTTAGCATCTACTTACAAAGTGAACAGTGTGGTGATAGGCTACCTTTGTAATTGTTGTGCCTTCCATTACTTCTACAAAAAACAAAGCCTCTGCACCAATATTCATAAATCAACCAAACTTAATTTCTGTGCAGCATTAAGAGGTGCATCATTACTTAAAGGCTTGCTGATTTCCAACATCATTCACCAAGAATTTCCAAACCAAATCATACCTGAACTGTTCTGTATCAGTAGCTAGTTCTTGCTCCATCATGAGGAACACCTGCACCAGCTCTGTGATGATCACAGGCCATAGCGAAGTCACACCACGCGGGGACATCCTCAGGAGGAGGACACGGAAGCACAGGAGCACTTGGGCTACAAGGGAGGGCACCACTTGGCCCAGCCGGGTCACTTCAGCCAAACGCTCTAGAATTCAGGCATATTGCATTAATATTCTACAAAAATGGTCCATATACATTTTCATTTTAACATTCATATTTCTTTACTATTGATTTAATCTTATCACCTCTTTATTCCTAATTTCTGATTATTTCAAATCTTAATTTGTTTGAAAGTAAGTCCAATAGTGATGATATAGAAGGGGGGCAGGATATTATCTATCTATGAACAAATATTGACTTTCCATCTTGCTGGAGTACAGGCCATGTTTTTATTATTAATTTTGATGGAACTAGTCTAGTTTTCTTCTTAAAAGGTATGAGAGGAATGTATTTCTTTCTTTCTTTCTTTCTTTTTACCCTAGGTTTCTATTTTTGAAAGCTCTTTTTTTCTGTTTTTCTCATTTCTGTAAATGCAAGCCAAAAAATGCAAAATACTGCTGCAATCACATTCTTAGATAATGCTTAAGGACAAGTGGCTACCCTAAACTGAGCATATGAATGAGTCAGATTGAGATCTATAGCCTGTGTGTATGCATGTATTTGTGCATATACAGCATGTATCTGTATTGTGTGTTTGTGTCCATGTAATAATACTCCTCTTATACCTAATACATGTAACCCCATACAATCACTCATTGTCTGTATCATATTTCCTTATGAGAAAAATTAATGTGTTATCTGACATTTCCTTATCTGTATGTTTTCCATGGAATGTACCAATTGGATAATGGTAATTATTCATATGACAACTAAATAATGAGATATATCTATAAATAACAACTCATAACAAAATGGCCTTACCTTGGATATCTGGTATATGTCGCATGTACTGATCAGTTTCTGAGCAGAAGATGGTGAATGCCAGCCTCTTTAGCAACCCTGCTCTAATTTCATACTCTGACTCCTTGCTAGAGAAGAGACTCAATGATCCTCCTTGGGACATGGATACGCGAGCTGAAAGGGAGACCAAATGTACGAGTTACTCAGGTGTTCCATCAAGTGCTGCCAGAAAAACATTTTCCAAGAAGAACACAACTGAAGTATATCTTGTATTTCTTTATATTCAAGTTCATTAGCTCGTATGTATCATTGTCTCCTTACTCAATAATTCTTTGAACACAGTCTTGTCATGTGTACAAAGGAAATCCACTATAGTCCGCCAGTAAGTCAGTATAGGTGGAAGCATCATGAACGCTTGTGGGTCCAGTAGAAGATCGATAACATCACGTCGCCAAGCTCGGAGAGTGTACTGGTAACCCGAAAGCGATGACAGCAACTGAGAACATGCAGCAAATGCAGGCATGTTGGACCGTCTGAAACAAAGCCATATTGTAAAATTAATACTCATATGTGTGTGCACATATAAATGGAAATAGACAATATAGTATACTGAACTTTGCTTAATGTGACAAATAACATTTTTCAATACACATGATAATTCAGATATATTTCAAAATAGCAAAAAAATAGATTAAAGACTAGATTAGCAATAAGCTTTGACATAACTCTGTAATAAATAAGATTTCATGAGGCTAGACTCATAAATAATGCTGCCATCAGGTTAACTCTGGCGAGAGCCACTGGCATGGCTCATGCCAGAACCTACACAAACTAAGAAAGTAAAATAAGTAATCAGTAAACTTTTGTCCAGTCTTTTTTCATATCTGCAAACCAACAAAAAATGCTAGAAAAATATCTGTTAAGAAATGTAAAACTTACGTATGGTTACGCAGATATGGAACAACATTAGCCATGATGTTTGTGAGCAAAGGAACAACCTTGTCTTTTTCCTCACTCACATATAGTACATCTAGTAGGGGGGCTAATAATTCTGCAAGGACACTTAATGCTGCTACACTGTATGCTGAGGCATCTGGAAAGAGAGGCAAAATATTTAACAAAAAATTCCTTTACTCTTTCAAAGCCCCTAGAAATGATTAAAATGACTCAGGCAACATAAAACAAATCAGTTTAGACGAGAGGAAAAAATCATTCATATAACACTTAATCTTACCATTCATTCCATCCTTCTTCTCTGTAGCATCAGTCTTGACAGTAAGATTTCGTCTCAACCATGTAGTAGCCTCAAGACAGGACCCTGCAATGCTACTACAGCACTCCAACAACTTGCTAGACACTTCCTGAAAATCAGTTTTCACAATGAATTGTCACATAATATGATTAAATCAACATCTGCAAAGTATGACAAATGCTACAAAAGTTGTTGTTAATTACAATGTATACAATATTTGCTGAATTAACATGTATATCAACTAACCTGAAGTTCCTTCATATCTTTTTTCTCCTGAGGAGCAGCTGCTCTCTGAACAAATTCATTTAGTGTTGCTAGAAGAACAAGCTGGGCAGGGGGTGACAGGCCAATAGTTCCTTCTTTCACCATAGTCAACAGCGGTCCCCAACATTCATCTAGCTGTGACCCTGGACACTGCTGCACATACACGTAGAACACTTGTAGGACACTAACCTCCAATGGCAGGCCCTGTAAATTAAAAGTACAAAAAAAATATTAAACTGTAGGTGCCAAGAGTGCATGTATACATGCACTGACTGGAGTAAATAGGTAATGGAATTCTTGGTGACAAAGCACCATCTATATGTAAAACAAATCAATAAAATCAAATCATATTGGATAATACATGTCCCCAGCATCAATGATTTACTAACACAATAAATGTCAATATCAAATACCAATAGAAATGATTCTTAACTCTGCAATATAAATAACAAATAACCCACTGTGTTTGTCTTATATACAATATTTTACTGTCAGCATGTTATCATATATGCTGTATATTTCATATCCAATTTTTTTCCCACCTCTTTCAGGATGAAATTGAATAAATAAATCTAACTATAAATCTAACTGCTAAAGACTTTACAAAAATAAAAGGGAACTTAACTGCTGAGCACCATCAACTATTGGTGGTTGCTTTACCACCTGTTTCACAGTCGCTACTAGTGTGTGTAGAGGTAACACTCGTAGCAAAGACATCATCTCTACCAGAGCTAACTGGTGTGGGCTTCCACTCCACAGTAATCCTCCCACACCACTTTGTTTGTTGTTGACATTGGAGTCATTATTAAGAGAAGCATTACTGTTTGCTCTGAAAGATGATGCAGCAATGCCAACCCCCTGTAAGAAAGTAATGGTGTTTATCAAATTGTCTAACAATTTACTATTCATCAACTACATAGTGATGTGTCTTGTTTGTGACATATTTTCAATGGTCTTTATTACAATTATTAGATCCATTATAGACATGAAGCACTAAAAGTAATCTAATTGTTGAATTTACCTGCCAAACAACACTGATAGCTGCCAGTAGATGAGGGGTCTGGTGGTGACAAATGGGAGATAAGAGCTCTACAATATGCTGCCTCACAGCCCTTCTGCTGCCCAGTACAAATGCTGAATCTTGATCGTGTCCTGTAGCCACCCATAAAGCCAATAGGGCTGAGATGATTCTCGGCAGATGGCAAAGGAGAGTATGGCGAGCACAAGCAGTTGGGTCTAACCCACTGCTGTCAACTGGAGCATCCAGGATTTCACCCACTGGAGAAAATACATGTAGCAAATTGTACAATATCTGCCCAGCAGTCTGGCCTGAAGCAGGTGCAGATGATGCAGGTAGAGATGACGATGACCCAAAAGCAGGTGACTGTGTTGGATCTAAGAGGCAATAATGCACAATAGTTGTAAGACTCTGCAGAAGGATGAGTGTATAGTCAGGTGGAGCATGAGGTGGTACAGCACCAGGCAGATAATAATGGGCCATTCCTTCTAGAAGTTCACATACATGGTATGTTACAAGCAAACTGTTATTAGGGAGTGATGGGCCCATATGAGGCAGTGCTGCAGTAAACAGGTGCAACCAAGATCCATGTAAATGCCGAAGATGCTGCTGCTTTAGTGCTACAGTGATAACCTCCATAAACATTGGCTGTGCGGGGATTGGCTGACCAGGCTGATATTTAGTAGTGCTAAAGCCAGTATACTTCATGCTGACACTTGGAGGATCCCTCACCACTGCACCCTCCAGTCTATCAGCAGCCAGTGTGTCTTCTAGGCGGATAAGAGCCAGGGTTAAGTCCATCACTCTGGCTAAGTATGTTTCCAAGCGATGCACAGCACTAGTCTGGTTGAGTGATCCACAATTGTATTCCTGGACTTCTTCTGTAAAAGTGCGTGTTTCCTGGGATGCTGGACGTTTGTGATCTGTTACCACTGATCCACTTGCACTGGTCATAGCATGCACAGAAGACAGTAAACAGTGGAGGACACACTTCTGAACTTTGCACTTACTGAGCAGATCTGTAATATATGGAGTGAAACCCCTAGGTGCATCGGTCACTAATGGTGACAAATGTGTGAAGACTAGGACTAGTACCTCAGCTGATGCCACTTGCACTTCTTGATTATCTCGCAGATGTTCATCCCGAAGGCGGAGATGAGGAAGGCACGGATAGTAAGAACGCAAGTAATAAAGGCATACTGTGATAACTACCTGAAGATACATGGTAGAACGGAACTGACTGACCATCTCTGACACACTTCCACCGTCGAACCCATCACCAAACACAGACCTGCGATGTCTGGCTAAGAGTATGATCAGAGGTGAAGTTGACTGTAGTGTACTAATGCTGGTTGATGCTAGAGTTAGCAGAGATAACTTTGGTTGTGCTTCAATGATATTTCGGATCAGTGACAATCCATTTGAACACTGACCACTATCAACCACCTGAGTGTAAAGGAGCATGTGAGAGTGGAATGGATGTCTTGTTAACTCTGGCACAGTTCCATCACTAACTACAGATTGAGACACTGTATCCTGTTCACTTGAGCCATCACTTTCAGGATACTTGTATCGTGATGTCACCACAGCATCTATAACCTCCTCTAGAATACTCTGAACCATCTGTGTTGGCGTCCAATTTTCATCATCTGAATCTTTACTACTTGAAACTGTGGACTCGCTGGTAACCTGTTCTGGAATCACAGTACTTGAAAGCTTCTGGTAGCTGCCATTTTGAATTCTAATTGCATTGGATAGGTTTGTTGGTTTGTTCATCTTGGCAAGATCTTCCATGTCTATCCATGGATGCTGAGTGAAAGGATTAACCATAAGAGATATTGATGCTTGCAGCTGTGGCTGCTCATGACTAGAAGGCAGTTCAAACTCTGTAAAGTTTGCATTATGAGTGACAATCTTCTTGCTGTCTTTGGAGATTGATGTAAATGCTAATATATGTTTTGGTGGGACAGGTACATGTTTTCCCTTTCCCTGACATTCCCTTCCTTCCTTGCTTACATGGTACATGACCTCTCCTCCCTCAGAGCTAATGGCATAGATCTGTGACTCCTCTTGGGATAATTTGTGACCTTGGCCTTGCTGGACTGGGGGCAACTTCTCAATGTTCACATGCTGTACACTGACTCTTCGGGTATGTGGGTGCAGCAGCAACACTAGGATTGGATCTATAAGCCGAGCAGTGTCACTTCTTTGGAGGGTTGTTGCAAGCCAGGCATGGGCAAGGCTACGCTCAATGCCACTATCCCCTCGAAGGCGCTCAACCATCAGAAAGAGGCATCTGTAATTGCAACAAGTCTATTACATCCATATATACATACTTATAAACATACAGGTATAACATACCCATGCATTATACTCATACATTTAAAGTATACCTACAAATGAATATACTTATGCAAATGCATAAGTGGGTGCTTTACAATCTACATAATAAGACTGACAGGTGTTAGTAAGTAAATGTGTTGGATGGATATTTAAATATCTATATTTTCAAGTTGAATGTTTCACATACAGGATAGACAGGTTACAAGATTAAAATTAATTCCAATTTCAACATTGTTAAAAAATATTAGATATATAATGAGAGAGCTGATTATAGTGAAATCAAATCATATGTCTTACCACTTCAGCATGATTAAATTTTAAGTAATGATGCCTCAGAGAGTAGGAGTAGCAGCTGATTTCAATAAAGAACACTAAATATTATCTAAGACTATATGAAAGTAGAAACATTTAGATTTGAATGTTTGGCATATAAAGCACTGTTCAACAAATAATGAACAAATAAGTCACACTGATACCACTATAAAAAGGAAAACTGAAAGCTTAAATATTCACCTGTCGAACCCAGGGAAATTCCCAGCAAGACCGGAGGACAGGTTCCTTGACACCTGCCAGAGTGTCATCCACTGATGCATGGCAACACTGTCATACTCTGCCCTGATGCCTTCATGACTCCACAATACCCCACTCTCCTTAAGATAATAAAAAAAATTGTATCCAAACCATTTTTTCATAAAAAAAAGAAAAAAGATAAAAAAAAAAAAAAAAAAAAAAAAAAAAAAGAGAGAGAGAGAGAATACACAATTACTGTACAGGGCATACTAATTTTGAGACTTTGAATGGGAATATTATAATCAGATAAGCTGTTGCAAAATATGTCAGAGCATGGAAAAAATGTAGACTAATAAAGGTCAATTAGCAAATAAAACTTACCTTCTCATCATTCACAGCTACCTGCAATGTATATGTTAGAGTAGCAAGAATTTCCCGCTCGACAACAGACATAGGGGACTGGGGAGGGGCAGACGTCAGTGTCACACTTGGGCTGCGAGGGAGAGTCAGGTTGTGCAGCTGCAGGAGGAGTTCTGTACTGCCAACATGCAAGTGACTCATAGATGGTCTCAAATGACTCCAAAGCTGTCTAGCCATGTGCTGAAATCAAAATGTTGGAGCTGATTATTTCAAGATTATAAGAAAATAATCAGTATTCAAGTAAATCATGCAATAATATATAGTAAAATAAAATCTCTGTAAACTAGTTGTTCATAATATACACATGTAGCTCTATATCTTTATCTGCTTACCTATATACATTTATAATTATTCTAAATCTATATATCAATATATTTATATATATTGCCTTCAATATCTACATATCTATTTATCTCTATCTATCCATCATTCATTTATCTGATGAAAAAAGTGTAAAACTTCTTGGACAGACATTTCAGACTTTAGGAATAATTATTTCTAAAATATGTTTTATAATGCTGTCCAAAATTTCTAAGCCTAGAATTCCTAGTTGAGCTAACTGGAGAGAATTGATTTTCATACATGCACCCCTTTTTTCACCCATACTCAATCCATCTATCCATCCATCCAGCCATCCACATATGTATAACATGAAGCAGCACATACCTGATACACTGTGGTGTGATGAAGGAGGATGTGGGTATGTGTTGGTAAGAGAAGAGGGATTATATTGACAGACACAACCCCAGGTCCTCCCTTGCAACCAAGTTCATGCTCACTTCGCCACACAGAAAGCTCTGATTGCGCCAACATCACCAACTCCAGCAGAGTAGAAACCGATGCCATGACAAAACGGGGAGAGACTTGACTCCCATTGATGACACAAGCTATGAGCCCAACAAACCAATGAGGAATCAGGTTACTTGGCCTGTTCAAAGGGAGTCCTGGAGTGGTGGGAAGTGATGACAAGTCAACCAATATGCTACATGCTGCCTTGAAGACTTCAAATTGTTCATCGGCTCTGTGTTGCAGTTGTAGGACTGAAGTAAAATCAGTACCTTCTCTTTGACTTTGAGAAAAGCCTGAAGACGACGAAGATACTCTTGAGGGAGATGACCAGGGTGATGACTGTACCTTCTTTCCTTTACTCTTAACTGGAGAAGACAGTGCAGATTCTGCTTTGTTTTCATAGCACTGCAGACACTCTCGCAACAAATAATTCAATTCTGATAGACTGTCCATCTGAAAACTTCCAGATCTACTGAGAGCACTTTGAAAATCAGCAAGATTTGAGTTTTCTAGTATAATTCTCTTCTGGATAAACTGCAAGAAGAATTTTTCAAACACCTTAACATAGCTATATAGTGGCATGGAGCCCTGGTGACTAGGGCTCTGAGGTGCACTTTCATATTCATCTTCACTTGCTTCTTGTGATATCAAAAATCGTGATAGTTCTGTGGGCTGTGAGGGTATTTCTTCCAAGTCAACACCTGAATCACTCGGCACCTCCTCCAAATTGGCATGCTTATCTTCAGTACTGCTTACCATTTCTCCATCTTGGTCGAGATCAAACAAGTCATCATTTATTTCAGGTTTAATTGTATTTGGGGTAGTCATTCCATTTTCCTTTTCCTCAGAACTTCCTTGCTTTTCTTTATTTTCACCATCAGCTTCTCTCAGTCTCTCAGAGTCCTCCATAGACGAGTTTGATACTACTGATATAAAAGAAGTTTCTGCTTCTCCATCAACTAAGTTCTCATTATTATTACTCTCATCAGTAAGTGAATCAACTGAAAGGTCTTCAGCCTTTTTCCTTTCTATGCTATTTGGATCTTCCTCACTTGCTTCTATTCCTATCTGCACAATGCCACACTCTGAAGGAGGACTCTCTCTAGCAAAGGCTTCCTGAACAAGCAAAGGTCGAGGAATAGTAGACACTTGAGAAAGTGCATGCATCTGAAGTGATGCAAAGGTAGTTATGCTTGCTCTTGAATCTGGCCTTGATTGAGATGCAGATGGAGGCAGAGTGACCGAAGGTATGAGCTTGTGTAAGATTGCCTGAGAGAGGGAAAGTCCAGAAGAGAGTTCTTTGGCAGTCAAAGAAACAAGATGTTCAGTCAGAAGGGATGTGACTGTAGACAATACCTCAGGGAGCCTTGATGCTTGGGTCTGTTGCTGGGTATCATGAGGAAGAGATGCCAACAGATGCTGCAGCAGTGTGCAAATCTCACACACTGTCATGACTGAACTACCCACATCTAAAACCAGTTTGTCATCATCTTTCTTCTCACCCCCTTCCATCTGATTGGTTTTGGCTTGACATGCCAAGCTTAGTAAACCTGTGAGATGCATCCAAGGGTATGATGGTTGGAGGGCACTGAACAGGAGAGTAGCAGTCTTAGTAACCTCATGAAGTCCCCTGTTCCCCTCAACAACTGGTTTGGAGCCATCTGGTGAGCGAGAGGGAGCTGGTGGGCTTTGCTTATCTGTTGTGCTTTGTCTTCTGCTACTGGGTTCTGCTGGGGTGTTATTTGAGGCTTGAAGCACTTGGCAGGTATGGTACAAGCACCTGAAAAAAATTATTATAAGTATCACAGATTTGTAACAATGTAATTCCAATGTGGCCTGATACGAATAAGCCTGCAATATTCATGTACATGAATTTATATCCATTCACTGTGTTTAGAAAAACAACAATTATAACTGAAGTATAAAACCTCACTTAAAAATATTATAACAAAGCTTCCTTCAACTACAAACCTTAACACTCATACAAAATTTGAGCCTACCTTAAAAGATCTAAAAATATGTCATCCAGAATGAAAGGCCCGATTTCTGGCTTATCCAGCAGTGAGACTATCAGTCTATATGGTCGTAAATCTGGTGGATTGGTTCCCTGGCTTGCTTGCAAACATGACACAACACCTTCCACTAAGAGGGGTCTTGAAAATGTTTCAAAATATGCATTGACCTCAGTTCCATCTTCAGTGTTACTGTCACTCACAGCACTGTTGAGACGTTTTACAACAGGATGTTCGGAAGACAAGAGTGAGAGGTTGATTTCAGATCCAAGCAGCCAGGCATATAACCTCCTAAAAGAAGAAAAAAAGTCATAGTCATGATCTAAGCATCTAAAAAATATAATATGCTAATAATAATCCATACCCCAGTAAAAGAAAATAGGGTTTTTCTGTACTTTCATGAACAGAGAGGAAAAAAACACTCTATTTACCTATTCAGAGACATATCTCTTCTCAGCAACACTAAGATAGCAGAAGTGACAATCCTGACCAGATCGGGACGTAACAGCTGTGTGTTATGCATAGGAAGAGCAGCTAAGGTCAAATCAAGGGCTGCTCTCTGCACCAATACACTGCTATCTTCCATTGCTTGACACAATGCAGAGACCTGTTGAAGACCCACATGTTTTCTCAAATGTGAACATATCAAAGTAAATTTTGTGAGAAAAAGAGAGACGGAGAAAGAGAAAAAAGGTATCTCCCTCTTTCTCTCTCTCTTTTCCTCTCCCTCTCTGTAAATCTATCTCCTTTTCCCTTTCTCAAATAAATAAAAAAACAAGAATTACTTTTATAGCTGCTGTAAGACAATTGTCATCCAAAAGCAATACTCACCATGACATCAATATTTGTGCCAAGGATATACAGCTGATCTTCTGTGGACAATTTCTTATTATAGCATGATGTAATGTGAGTGATGGCAGGAAGTCTCACTCCTGAGTTTCCCCAAACACAGTCCCACAAGCAGCCAAAGAATTCTGCTTGCCCTACACCTTCGGCAACTCTTGTAAGCAGCTGTGATGTCCTAGAAAAGAAAAAGAGTGTCTTGTACCTCTATCTAAGATTTATCAAAGAATAATTCTAGCAGTATCATGCTCTTGAAAGATATCGTACTCTGGAGATACAAATCCTTATATCTCTCAAGTAATTACAACATTTTTCATGCAAATAATACGTACAAATAACAAGGAATAATCTTGACTTAATTACAAATAAGTCACTAAAGAGGAAATGTGACACTGAACATCAATGGATAAAGTATCCCTAGATGTAATTTTACACTGAAACTTGACCCATTAGCAGCGGATGGCATGAGTCAGTCATAGACGCAGATGGCACCATGCCAAACATGTAAAACAGCCATCCTACTGCACAGACCTTTTTTTAATACTGCGACCAATGGGTTAATGCACCACATAAACGTACCTTTCTAAGTGATCTGAGCCTTCTTCCAAGCCAGCCAGGATTCCAGACAGAAAACCATTGAGTCCTGGGCGTAGCCTTGGCCCCAATGGGACAAAGTGAGTCTCATATACAGTTAACAGCGCTGATCTTACATTCATTGCAGCACTACTAAATAGTGGGAATAGGCCTGAAAGAAAATTAATGATACCAATTAACATTATACATTTCAAATCATCTATACATTTAATCAGAAATATGCCATATAATCAAATCCATTAAATTGAGTTCCCATATCCTTATTTGACTATTTTACAATATCAAAAAATTCTATGTAGATTCTGTATCATAATCATAATAATAATAAAGATGATATTGAACAAAGTAGGTTTAGTATGAATATGAAAAACAGACTGAAATATAACTTTTAAACTATAGGCTGTGTTAAACCCCTCTCTCAAAAAAAAGAAAGAAAGAAAAAACACTAACCTGCACTGTATATGAAGAGCTCCTGTGAGAGCCTGTTGGTGCCCATACACTTGAATATTATATCATATGTTTCTAGGGCTTTCAAATGGACTCCAGACGGAAGTGCTGGGTGCATGCATTGTGCTAACCTTTTGCTTATAGTTATTCTTCGAGGAACTACGGGATACTTCATGTGGGATAGTAACACCTGTTGTGGGTGAAAGAAGAGTTGAATTAGTTCACATGCTTAGTACCATAGAGATATGTTTGTCAAGGAAATAATATATAATGTAAAGCTGACCAGGAAGGGTCCATGGGAAGTATGGTACTTCACATTTTGATAAAATGTTTCACTGAGTATTTATTTTCAAAAACCTGATTGATAAATTGATGCCTAAAGACAATAAAAACATAAACTGACTAATTGATCAAGTGCTGTGAAGCATTACAAGCATTAGGGTTACATAAACAAATTTTTGTTACAAAAAAAACTTATCTGCTAAATGCTTGCAATAAATTTTACTAATCCATGTCAATGCAGCCCAATGTGAGGAAACTGGGTTAAATGTTTAAAGTATATTTCAAAAAGGCCCCAGACAACTAACGACACCCAAAACATCTTCTAACACAATCAGCTGTTCTATCATTACTCTCCTTATGAAAATTCAGGTATCAATGTAAACCAAATTCCAAAATTGGAATAATCAGAATACTTATGAACAGTCTCCCTAATCTTTCTTATATCCTTATTCATGCACATTACCTAATCTCCTGAGTAAATTTAAACAAACAAGTCTCATAAGTATACATTTACCTATCTTCATATGAACCTACACATCATAACAATCCCCTGAAATCAAAGCTATACAATAATCTAATGCTTACCTTGTTGAGTTTCCCCAGAGTGGAGATAAGATCTGCCCATTCACTTGTGTTTTCAAAGTTGCGGAGTGTTTTGTCCACCGCAGCCACATAGGCGCGGTATTTTGAATCTCCGAGCAAGTCATATTCTTCTAAACTTAAGCCGCTCATACTGAAGAGGTAATTGAAAAGAAAGAAAAGAAAATTACTATACACAGAGTTAATGTATTAAAAATACTATTTGGCTATGTGGTACAGGTTTTATCACTTCAAAGGAAGACTACTGGTTGTGGAAAATATGTAATACTGAAAATTCAATACATAGCTAGATGCCTGGCCAACCGATCATCAAGGTGAGGCATAAACCAAAGGGATAAAAGAAGGAAGAAAGGATGCAAAAGGAAATAAGCAAGAGAAGAAATGAGAAGTATGGAAGGATGGGAAGATTGTAATTCAAGGGGCAGGGATAGGGAGAATGAGGAGGGGGAGGGGGAGGGGGAGGGGGAGGGGGAGAGGGAAAAGGAGGAGGGTGAAGGTGAGGGTGAGGGTAAGGGAGAGAGAGAGGGAAAGAGAGAGGGAAAGAGAGAGGGAAAGAGAGAGGGAGGGAGGGAGGGAGGGAGGGGGAGAGAGAGAGGGGGGACAGAAAGGAAAAACAAAGGAAAAGAAAGAAAGAAATGAGTGAGTCAATGAGTGAAAGAGAGAGGGAGAGAGAGAGCGGATGAGCGGAGGGAGGGGGAGGGAGGGGGCGGGGGAGGGGGAGAGGAGAGGAAAGGAGGAGGGTGAAGGTGAGGTGAGGGAAAGGGAGAGAGAGAGGGAAAGAGGGAGGGAGGGAGGGGGAGAGAGAGAGGGGGGACAGAAAGGAAAAACAAAGGAAAAGAAAGAAAGAAATGAGTGAGTCAATGAGTGAAAGAGGGAGGGAGAGTGAGAGTGGATGAGAGACACACAGAGAAACTAGAAGATACCAAGATGCTTGAAACTTGAAAAACCAAGATATTTCAAGTCTATATACAAATACCATGTCAGCATCTCCTATGGAAAATCACAATTTTGAATATCATACTCTCAAAAAAATAATGCCATCATCTTCTGACACTCTTTAACCTTAACCTTTTAACATAAATTTTAGAGTAGCTGATTCAAAAAAACATTTATGTATCCAGTACTGTAGGATATAAAGACTAAAAACCATTTTATGATGGGCCACATATTAATCCGTTGCAGATGGGGATAAGTTTACTTTAAGGATGGATGCTAGTGCCACCTCTGAAGTACATCAGATAGGTTTTATTTTAGTGTTAGGGAGCTTCACCCAAGGTATGTCTTCCCATGCTCTTTTTTATTCATTCTGTATAACACTAGAGCTATATCTGTGTTTGTCATTTCTTTTTTTTTTTTTTTTTTTTTTTTGCTTTACTATCCTGTGAGACTTATTTAAAATTGTAGTATAAGGCCATATCAGTTCATTATGTTCTTTACACTTTTTTGGGAAGACATAAAGCAACTTTAAGTTTTTTGTATTTGTGTACGTGCAACAACAAATAAGAGAAGAAATAACCATCCCAATGAAAATAAATGAAGAAATGTGGGAAGAGGAAGGAGACCTGTGCTTACGACTATGATTGCAATGGCACAAACCAGCCATACCAGCACATTGCAAATTGCAGATGCTACAAATGGTCTAGATCACCTCCCACTCTCTCCATATCCAGCATTGCCAGTACTTTAGAGCCAGAGGTCAGCCTCTTGCTGTGTGTCATCACTTTCTGATGATAGTGCTTGGTAGAGATAATAGGTGGCCACTTTTCAAAGCTTTCTTTAGTGTTGGTGCTAGGAAAGGGTGGTGCCATGTATGTTTGGGTAAATAAATGTATTATTGTAAGTATAATTACTACTGGCATCATCAGTCATTAAATAGAGTTATTCCTTAAAGTGCAGTGTCAGATATTACATGACAACTATTGGTACCTAATTGATGCCACCCATAGTTAGGTCAAAAACTTGTTTGGTATGTATGTATGTCATGCTCCCTGTCTGCAATGGGTTAAAATGTATAGTTTGGGAAGCCATCTTAAGGTGTTCCTTGTATTTTCTATTGAAGGATTAAATAGCTTGTTATTTCAGCAAATTTAAAAATGCAGTATGAAAGTGATTCCACCCTGATAAACATGCCCATCACAGCAGGGTTACTTATATACTCTACATAAAAAATATGAATTTAAACAACTAATCATACTCTACAAGTGGAAACCAATACTTTCACACACAAGAAATCACTTTCCTAAAAAATCAAATAAAAGAAAAATTAAACAAAAATTATGAACACAAGTTCCAGTTTCCCAAACTTGTATAAATCACCATGATATCAGAGAAAACAGGTATTAGCACAAATCGAAAGAAATGCTCTGTAAGATTTTGACTTTAATATTCAGTACACAGTCATATCATTTATCCCATTTCCACACAAGACTTAAAGCCCAAAAGACTGTAGGCACAAGCAAATAGTCCCAAGCAAATAATAAAATGTGTCAGCTGTTAAAAAAGTCAGTCAACAAATAAAAATTATCCACAATGTGATTAGACAAAACTGGGTTAGGAAGTGACAGCAGATGGTAGACATGAAACTGGATTTTGTCAACTTAAGATATGATGTCTATGGAGGAATGTCTGTATCTTCTATTGCATAATTTTAGTCAATCTGAAATTAAACTCTTTTCAAATCTTCATATATATCTTAACAGTTAACATTCATTGGAATTCAATATATTCACTTCAGCAACATACCAATCACTTCAATTGCTAAGTAAGATGAACCTTTGATTGTATCTTAAGTCAACAAAGGTCAAGTGTCAGCCCTACATCTTAAAATCAACTGAATCACTAACCTGTACACCATTTGCACACCCAAAACAAAATGGACAGGAAAATAAATCAGAAAAACAATCCCTTTGAATTCAGAACCGACCGTGTTCACAAAGCGCATGGAATTATAAGCTTTTAGGCTGTGTTATTTCCAGCTTACCAAGATGTTAATACATATTTATTAACCCACTGCACCAGCTTGGCCTCCTGCACTGAGCTTCGGTTCGTCTTTGACTCCATGAAAACAATGTGTTTAATGTCCGTAAACCTTTTCACATCTGAAAAAAGCAACATGCATATATGCTGTGTGTTCTGTTCTTGCCACAGAAGAACATACCGGTACTGAAAATGCATGATAGAAAGTACTTCTGTGCAAAACGTAATGGGAGGGATATTGCTAGCTTAAGCACTTTGGTTACAGCTACAAAATAGCATGCTACTTTATCACAATCCCATAATGCAGGCTTAAGTGCAAGACAAGAACATCAAAAGAACATTACATAATAAAGAATGCCAGGTAAGGTTGACTATTACTACATGCATTAAATTTTTTTCTTGAATTCACCTGAGACAGTAAACACCATACTTTTTTTTACATAGAAATCACACGCTAAATTCATAAGTCATATTTGCTTTGGGAGGCTGAAATTAAGTCACCATACTCTTTTCTCTTAGCTACATAATACCAACACTATTTATCATTGTAACACTTATATGGATTTTAGCCTCATTTCCCTGAAAGGGACAGTCTTGGACTATAACATAATTGCCTACAGAAGCCTTTAAAAGTTCTTCCTATATTGATTTCCTACATAGCAAGTTGAGATTATTTCAATTATTGGTAAAAGCCTGCTTGTGCAAGTTGATTTGAAATAAATTTCTGTTTGAAATACAAATGGGCATAAAAAAGCCCTCTAACCAACCTTGATGCTGAGTAATGGGTGATGACTGAGAACAACTCACATGAATTAGCTCACTAGAAATTATATTTGACAGCTTAATACAATAGAGTGCCACTTCTCATTACCAGTGCAGGCCAATTAACATATTATAGTTTGCATGAAAACTTTATTTTTGCCACACCATATCATGTATCTCTCTATAAGACTCTAAGCAAATAACACACTCACACAGCATGTGTGGGAGGTTAATATAGTTCTCTGGACACGAGTGGGTTAATATGGTTCTTGGTGGGTTGTGATACCACATGCAGGTACTTCTGTTACCACAGTGTGGGTCACTGAGAAAGAAATAATATCTCAGAAGGGGGCAGTCCATGATTCTAAACCCTTTTTAGTCCAAGACTTACCTGTATTTCATAGTGTGGTTGTTTGTGGCTATATATCAAATGAAGGTGTTTGGAGGTCAGCCTAGTACCAAAGCTTCCACATCTTCATAGGTCTCACCTTCAGTGTATAAAATACAGAATACTTGGATATATTGTTTGGGGATAAAAGTTTGTCTTACAGGAATGAACATACAGTATACCTTTCAATGTAGTTCACATTTGCAAATGATACATTTTAGCCACTGCAACAAGAAAATATGTGTAGACTACACTTTATCCTCCAAAGCCTTGAGTCATTCTTGACACAACAAAGCACTAGGTTACATACAATTTTTATAAGTACTGTGTGTGCCATGTCACTGATCACAAAGGATATTCAATTTTGAAGAAAAAAAGACTTGTCAAAAGTTACCTTGTCACTTAATCCTCAAGATTCTTCATTGTGATTTTCTATACCAAAATTTCTTAAATATTTTAGGAAAACTAGTTATAATATACATAGTTTTGTATAACAAATATATCAATATATATAAGAGAGTGAAATCAGCAAATCAAATTAATTTGTTGATCTAAAACCTATAATTTTCCACTGAATGCTACAAAAGGCAAACTATCTATCATATATGTATTGTGCCTGGCAGTTGAGGACATCAGCGTTTGGCTGATATCCTGAGCAGAGTTGTGTGAGGTGCCATCTACCTGCTTTAGGCAGTTTTGTTTCTGTGCAGCATCTGAAGAGTTACTGAGTATTTTCTTTGTGTTGATGTGAGCATGTCTAAGTAGTATCTTTGAGGTGTCTGTACTGAGAATTGTGGTGTTGGTGGATGTACAAACATATAACATGTGTAGGCTATGAACTGTGTTCTTCTGACGTCAAGATGGTCTTGTAGGGAGAGGACTTTTGCTTCCGACTATCAGCATCGTAACATCTATGATAGGACTGAACAATAAATAGGGATTGGGCAGTTTTTGTAATTCATCAATATAGTTTGCAGCTTTCACAAAATCTGTGATAAAATCAAAGATGGAATATCTTGGTTACAAATAAAGCTATTTCTATCTGTTATATCAAAATAAATACTACTTTTTGTGATATATAAAATTGACTCTATTCTATAGGTATTCATAAGACAATTTACTCTTAGGTTCCTATTAGCTTTTCTCACACAGTGAAGTGGATAACAAAAAGACTAAGCATACAAGATGTTAAGATTCAACTTTTGCAAATTAACTATGAAATTTCTATGAATACTATGCAATATATAGATGATATTTAGACTGTATATATAATCTATCAAATAATCAAAGAAGACATAACAACAAAATTAGTGTGGTAAATTATAATATGATATAGGATAGGTAGGCCAGTGTAATAATATTAACATTAAGTACAGCAACATGTTTGGTACTAATTCAAGATACTATATTTAAATTGCATGTCTTAAAAAAGAGCCTAACCGCTTTACTTAAGGAAATTCATGTACATGGATCCAATATTAACTATGAAATGACGATTCATTTCTTTTGTTTGAGATTGAATTTGGTTCCTCAATCACACTTGCTTCTTTCATCACAACAAAGCATATTTGGCGATTTTCTCAAATTCACTGAAGACGTAACTGTCAGGCTTAGTTCAAATTCCTCCTATTCCACAAAACAAATCCTCGAATAAAATCACTAGCAGATAATTTGTAAACCACCTGACTATGACGCCGACGATTATCTGCGGAATCCAACTTCCAGGATTTCCGTGGCATTTTTGTTCTTATCTACTAATTATACATCACTTATCTAAGCCAGTCAACTATCTAATTAAGAACAGTATACCTTACAGTGTCTCTTGATGATTTAAATACCTGGAATTACTAAATTTGCGTTGTTCCTATGCTTGACGCCCTCATAGTCCAATGTTTACACCTGCAACATCAGCTGTCTGTGACGTCAGTACGAAGAGATCATTGGTGTAAGTTTTTTTTTATTTGTTTATACATTATTTTGACATAATTAGATTTAATAAGAATAATATATTTTTCAAGTATTAAGATGATGTAGATCATTTGTGAAGGATGGTTAGTAGGAAAATGATGGTATTACACATAACCCACCAGAATGCCACGAGTAATTCACACAAGAGCTCTCATGCGGCATTTAAACAAATTATGTTGTTATCGTTATGTACAGCAGTTAACTAGGAGATATATCATCAATATACCAATCAAAATACTTGAACCGATATACCGTTTAGAATTGTTCAGAACTGTTCATCAAATCATGCATGGACATCAATAGTTTCGTTTCCCCTGACTTATTGCCTAACATTGCACCATCTGACATCTTGAGCTATATCATTAAAACATGGAAAAGCAATTTACTTTTAATGGTGTTAATCATCCAGCCTTATCGAAAATTTCATATACTTGTTCACTAATCACATGGAAATACGACTAAAATTTTTTTTTTTCTTTTTTTCACATGAATTTACATCCATAGAAATTCATAATAAGTATGTAATATATATATTTATAAAATATTTAATTGTAATCAGTAAGAACAGATTCTCATAAGCCGGCGTCAGAGTATTCAGCATCCTTGGCGAGTCCCACAATGTACAATGCATCCTCGGGACATTTTCCAGTTTCTGTATCAATTCTCCTTCGATTCAAAATAATTTCCTTTCACCGTTATAATTGCTAATCATTATTCTTACCCCTTCATCTTAATTATAATTCGCCACTCAGAGAAAATCACGGAGATTATAAAGTTTCTATGGGTGTGCGTGATATGCTTAATATTAAACAGAGTTCTCTTCGACTTTTCCAATTTACACTAAAATATAACCGTCAGTTTACTTTAAGATAAGGATTACTACGATAATGGAGATAACACAGGCGTGGATTTGCGAATTCGTAACACAAATCTCGGTTTCCTTTTACGCACCGAGTGGCCTTGTTGGCTCCCTCGTTCCTTGTTCCTCGCATATAACATACCTTACTTTCTTCCTCCCCATTTTGCTTCCTTGGTGCATAGAAGTCTTTGAGTTGTTCTTTCCCTTCTTCTCGCCATTTGTCACATAATCTGCAGCCCTATGTCTTTAAATGTACTGGCAACTACACCGGGTTTTTTTTTCATTTCAAACAAGATAAAGTATTCGTTTCGTTTCACACGTTCTATACCAGAAGAACAAAGAACAACTGGGCTTATATGCTATGATAACGAGAGAGTTTCACAGTATCACATCGACATAAAATAGACAGATTTCCACGAGAGGTCCCTCCCTATGCACTCTTCTTCGGCTTCACAGGACTTTCCCGGACAACTATGAGAGGACGAGAGGCAGGGAGTTGAGAGTGCGTTATTTCCACTGCCGACACATCCTGTCTTTATGCTTTGTACGATCTCACTATTGTATGAATCAAACACAGCATGATACGCATTTTGTTCATGTTAGATAAGTGTCATGTGATTGAAGTATATATATATAAGACAATAGCTTCTTCGCATTGAATACGTTTATGGCGAAGTACATGCTAGGAATAATTTCAAGTGACTATGCTTTCTTTTAAATACGAGAATAGCATTGCAAGCAGTCAAGAAGGATTCAAAGGGACGAATAATTGATAACATTGTCGTATGAGAGAATGACGAAAGCTTAACTTTTTCTGGCACGTACACACATGTCATTGTAATCTGTGAGTTAATTCATTCAGTATATTTGTCGTTGTGCAGCTTGTTGCATTTCTAATAACATAATCATATACAGCTACATCGAGAGTTGAAAGCAAAGATTAACCAAAATAAGACATCACAGAGTACTAACTTAAATGCATCCCACATATAAAGCCCCTTCACAAACAAACAAAAAA
Organism: Penaeus japonicus; assembly: GCF_977035675.1. Lineage (NCBI taxonomy): Eukaryota > Metazoa > Arthropoda > Malacostraca > Decapoda > Penaeidae > Penaeus > Penaeus japonicus. Next base: position 34,732,952 of record NW_028234410.1, read on the forward strand.
ATGTACGCTGAGTAAACCCCTAAGCATCCATGCATTGTTCTGCCATGCGAGGGACAAGGCATGGAGCTAAGTAAAACGGTCAGGTGTCAGGTAACGCGGGAAAGAGAGTAATGCACTCAGCTCATTTACGCGTGAATGCAGCTTGTTTTCGAATAACCGAAAAAAACGGTCGGGAATTTTGAGTAATAAATGTTTGGCATAATAATTAATGGCAGTTATCTATATCTGAATTTGTGCTTCACCTGATCAGGTAATGATAATAGGTCTACGATTATAGTCCAATTGTTACCTCGATTATAATAGTTTTATTAATAAAAGTATTATGGTCAGTGGGGTGGATACGCGGGAAAGAGGGCCATGGCTCCAGGCTTCTCAAATTTTAACGGAGCTCATTCACAAGAAATCTCTAAGATAACATAAATATCCTTTTGTAATCTACAAACCTTCAGGAGCCTCGTTTCCTTCTGCAACTCAGAATTTCAATATTCAAAGATAATTTCTTTTAGTTCCACAATTGTAGTACAGACAGACCATGGCCACTCCACTGATTGTGGTTGCGATGTATAATAAAAAGCGACTATGATCATAACACGAACAGTATTGTGTTATCATGGCCATGTTATAAAACCAGCAGTGGTAAATGCGATTGTGATGATAAGAACTATATATATGATAGTAGAATCATATACAGCTATTGCTTACAATCGTTATAATAATGGGAATTATGATAATCATACTATTATTTTCACAATAATAATAATAATGCTAATGGTAATGATAACGCCTTAACTGATACTAATAATAACGAGAATAATGATACGGATGACGTTAATGATAGTAAAATAATTATTATTGTCATTATCATCATTGTGATTATTGTCATTATTATCATTACTATCATTGTTATTATTATTACCATAAATGATATTGTTTTTATCGTCATTATTATTACTATAATTACCAATATTGGCATTATTATTATTATCGTTATCATTATTGTTGTTATGATCATTAATATTAATATCATTATTTTTATCGTTATAATAATTAGTGTTACCATCCTCAACATCATTATCATTATCATAAATATCATTATCATAATTATTAGTATTATAAATATCATTATCATCATTATTAGTATTATAAATATCATTATCATCATTATTAGTATTATAAATATCATTATCATTATTATTATTAGCATCATTATTATTGTTATTATCACTATTATAATTATTATCATGATCGTTACAATGATGATAACAGCAATTATTATTACTGCCATCATCGCTGTTATCATTCATTGAATTCAAAACCGGAAATTATTTTTCAACGCGATAAGAGAGAGAGAGAGAGGGAGAGGAAAAGGGAGAGGGAGAGGGAGAGGGAGAGGGAGAAGGAGAGGGAGAGGGAGAGGGAGAGGGAGAGGGAGAGGGAGAGGGAGAGGGAGAGGGAGAGGGAGAGGGAGAGGGAGAGGGAGAGGGAGAGGGAGAAGGAGAAGGAGAAGGAGAGGGAGAGGGAGAAAGACAGAGAGAGAGAGACAGAGACAGAGACAGAGAGAGAGAGAGAGAGAAACAAGTAAAGTAAGGAAAGACATTTAATAACTATAATAACAATCAGAAATACTTTTGAAATTAGAATTATTTGATAACAAAACCGTTAGATTTCACACTCGTCCGGTATTTTTAAAATAGACCGGTGGAAGTAAAAATAAGGTTGAAGGAGCAAGTAAAGATTCGCATATGATGTCATCAAACTATATCTTATTTTGGACTTTGATGGAAAAATCATACAAACTACACATAAAAATCATACAATCATCATATTGGGGAGAATGTTCCTGTAATTATATCCTTGGAAAATGCCTCCTCACCCCAACCAACCAAACAACAAGAAAACTAGCAACAATCGCATTTCATCGTGTGATAGTTAATGTTTCTATCACTGTGTCAGTACTGCTGCCTCGGAAGAAATAGATGATGAAAACGAATGTCATCTGGATACATATAATAGTCTCCCCTTCATCAACAGAAAATGAAAACCCGCGTGACGTCACGATACCTGCGCGCCATCTGTGAGTAAAAGCATAAACTTCGCGCGTGAGCTTCAGTGTTTTGTTTACAGGTGGAGGAGGAAGGCGTGTCGTTTCAGCTCGCGAGGGAAATACGGAAAATTGAGGGAAACAAAGACCCAAAAATGTCCCCAAACGAAGAGAAAGACGCCCCTTTGCTCCCTTGGGATCATTTCAGTAACTGGGTGCACGCGATATGTGTCGTCACGTTCGATTTGGAGCTCGGGCAAGCCATGGAGGTGAGTGTAGTGTACATGTTGAGTTTGTTGTTTGTACTACTACGAGGAAATGCACATGCACATTTTTTTTGGTGAGAATGAATAAGCCTTTGGTTTATTGAACATGCTTTAATTATTAGTGTTCTTCTGATAGAATCACGTATAGTGTAACTGTTGTGTTTGTTATATTTACTGCCAAGAGGAAGGGCACATAGTTAAATTTTTGAGGGCGGAATTTTAATAACGTATATCTATGTGATTCTTTTTTTTTCTTTCCATTTAAGTCTATGACTAGTTTTGTTAGACACAGTGATGTCATTAAGATGTGAGAGTGTAGGCTCTTATTTGAATAAAATCTCACTGCTAATGTACTTGAAGCAATTATACTCCTTTGGGGCATGAATAAGTTGCTATGTTTTTCTACATATAAAGAAAATATATCAATTGATTTGCTAATGCAGGAATATTTGTTAATCAGCTTAGATGTTGCACAGAATATTAAACTTTTTCATAACTGAAGTACTTTCTCTGATGTCATAGAGACAGTGAGTAAGACTTTCCATTTCTCAGAAAGCCACTTAAAAAACAAAGAGGCTGAAGACTGTCCTTACAGTTATATATTGAATTTATGATAGGTATTTTTTGTATGTTCAGTTCATTAAAAAATAAGTTTTTTATGGTCTATCATCTTTTGCAACTTTGAAAGTGACAAGTTGAAATGACTACATTAGAATATTTGAATAGCAGTACACATGAATATTTGATTTGGTTTGATGCGACATCTGCTCTGTAGATTAATTTTTATGGATGTAGAGATGTTAATTTTATGGGGTATTCCGCTACACTTTGTATCCTTCAACAGTTTGATTTACAAGATGATTTTGAGTGGACATGGTGTTGCAAGTGTTGTGCAAGAGAAAATTACCGTTTACTCAAGTGATGAATTGCCAAATGATGATGAATTTACAAAACCTGAGGAAAATATCCATGTTTGAGGTAATATA
>NW_028234410.1:34738744-34743744 GCF_977035675.1 Penaeus japonicus
TTCCCCCTTCCCCCTTCCCCTCTTTCTGTATGTTCAGGGCCGCTCCTCTTAGCTACGACTTTGCCCTCTTTGGCTGTTGTCCTGTCTGCCCCCCCCAACCATCTCCATCTCTCTTTCTCTCTCTCTCCTTCTCTCTCTCTCTCTCTCTCTCTCTCTCTCTCTCTCTCTCTCCCTCCCTCCCTCCCTCCCTCCCTCCCTCCCTCCCTCCCTCCCTCCCTCCCTCTCTCTCTTTTTCTATCTATCTCTATCTATCTATCTATCTATCTATCTCTTTATCTCTTTATCACTTTATCTTTCTCCCTTTCTCTTAATACTCTCTCAGGCGTTTATGATGATTCGGCTCCCAGTCTGTGCGAGCTGATAACTAAGGAAGATTTTTAGAGTTGGGGGAACTTTTCTTGGCTCACGTGACCATCCATGGTTAATGTGAGGTCCTTCGACTAACGTGGACGCTCATGGACTCGCGCGAGGTCTTTGGATTCAGTTAATCTTGTTTTGATCTACACTGACTCTTGAATTACGTGACCTCCCTCTTTTTGATGTTCGCTTTCCAGTTGGCTCTAATGCTTCAATTTCACGTAAAGTCATTTGGTGATAGATGCGAACGGTTGAAACTTATTTGAACTATTTTGATCTACGTGAATCCTTTTTTTTTTGCAAGCTCGCGTGAACCCTGAAGTTGAGGTTCAGCAATCGTCAGTCTGTCCATTCTCGAAAAATGATACTTTTCAAGGAGGGGTTTTTGATGAAGTCTGAGGGAGAACTCGCAGCTGCTGCTCACGATAACAAGAAGGAGAGGCCATCGAGGGGGTGGGGTAAAGAGAGAGAGCAGGGGGGGGGGGGATTTCACCACCGCCGGTAAACGAGGACTAAACATGGTTAATTAGGATGAAGGATCTCGTTAGCGGTGACGATGGCGATGACGATGTAGCGACGACGGTGGAAGTCTCGCGCGTGTTTCTTGGGACTAATCCTTCTTCCCCTTTGGCTGGCGGGTCTTTGGTCACTGGTCTCTCCCTCTTTTGGTCTCTATCTCTCTCGTGTTCTTGGCCATTGGTCTCTCTCTCTCGCTTGCCTTTCGTTTTAGCTCTAGTGTCTTTGGCCATTAGTTTCTCCTTGCCTTTAGCTTTTGCTCTCTCTCTCTCTCTCTCTCTTTCTCTTTCTCTTTCTCTTTCTCTTTCTCTTTCTCTTTCTCTTTCTCTCTCTCTCTCTCTCTCTCTCTCTCTCTCTCTCTCTCTCTCTCTCTCTCTCTCTCTCTCTCTCTCTCTCTCTCTCTCTCTCTCTCTTGTCTTTGACGTTTGGTTTCATTCTCTCGCATCTTTAGCTTTTATTTCCAGTCCTTTTGTTCCTTTGCCTTCCTTGTCAGAAGGACGACGAGAGAGAGGACAGACTTATCGGGAAAAAAGGGGGGGGGGGGCAGGAACGGTAGGAGGAGCAGGAGGATGGGCGGGCGGGGTGTGGGTAGGGAGGTGGGCGCGGCGCCTGGTAATGAGGTATGCCGAGGGGACCATGAGAACGCCATGGGCGGCGAGGAGAGGGTTTCCGGATGAAAGCCTTTTGCCGTAGTTCGTATTTTTTAAGCGTTTCAGTCGACTTTCACAAAGCTGGGTCTAGAATAAGCATCATCATCACCGTCTCCTTTTCCTCCTCTTTCTTCCTCTTTTACGTATATTTTAATTCTTATTAATTCTTATCTTGTTCTTTCTTTTTTTTTCTTCTTTTTTCCTATTTTATCCTTTCCTCTCCTTTTTAAAATCTTTTTAAGTCTTCTTCATCATCTTTTCCCTAGATTAATCCCTTTTTAACACGGGATTAGTCGTCTCCAATTTTACGTGTGCTTACATGTCGATAATAATTATATTAATTAGAACAAAAATAATCCTAGACCCTCTTTTAGACATGACTTCAGGTAGGATATCAATCAAGAGAGAAGGTAGGTCGCTCTTATACTCCTTGAATGGCCGGAGAAGCCCGTGGTCTGTGCTTGAACAGATGAATGGGCTCCGCGAATTGGCCTTAATGCACATTATGGGGTTGTGTGAGGGCGCGGCCTGGGAGGGTGGATTCCTCGTGTCGCGTTTGGATTCATGGTCCTAATTATTATTATATTTTTTTTTTGTCTCTTCTCTCTCTTTCTCTCTCTTTCTCTCTCTCTCTCTCTCTCTCTCTCTCTCTCTCTCTCTCTCTCTCTCTCTCTCTCTCTCTCTCTCTCTCTCTCTCTCTCTCTCTCTCTCCCCCCCTCCCTTCTCTTACACCCTCTTCCTCCATCATTCTTTACCTCTCTTCCTCTCCTCCCCTGTTCTCTCCTCTCCTCCTCCTCCTCCTCCTCTTCCTCCTCCTACTCCTCCTCCTCTTCCTCCTTCCCCACCTCCTCCTCCTCCTCCTCCTCTCCCCCCTCCTCCTCCTCCCTCCTCCCTCCTCCTCCCTCCTCCTCCCTCCCTCCCTCCCTCCCCTCCCTCCCTCCCTCCCTCCCTCCCTCCCTCCCTCCCTCCCTCCCTCCCTCCCCCTCTTCCCCACGCCCCCACCACTCCTCACACATTTACAAGTAACCCGTAACCCGCACGTAATGCCCCCGAAGTGAACGAGGTGAAGCGCGCTCGTCCCGTTAGGTTCGACGTGTGATGGCACCGTGACCTTGACATCGGCCTCCTGTTGCCACCTTGTTGACAGAGGGCGCTGCGCAGGTGCCTCGCCCCGCCGCCGCCACCGCCTCGCGCCTCTCTCTTGTGCACACTTTGGACTCGTGTGTTAGTTGGTGAGAGGGGGAGGGAGGGAGAAGAAGAGGGATAGGGAAAGGGAAAGGGAGAGATAGAGAGAAAGAGAGATTATGTATGTGTTTGTGTCTGTCTGTATAGACACAAAGAAACTAGCATCGTCTTGTTTCAGGATTGACTATTGCTGTCTCGTATTTCCTAAGAAAAAGAAAAAGGAGGATAAACGATACGGCATTCCCACATGTTCGAAACATTTAGGTCTCGGGTCAGCCAGACTTCCGCGGCGGCAACTGAATTAAACAAAATCGTAACGGAATTAAGATGGACAACAACGCGAACTTTATCAGATTCTCGCCTCAGACAGATTCCCAGTCGTGTTCCGGTCCTGGAAGCTCGGAGTTGCTCGTCTCTCCTTAATCTTGTTACGAAACTAGATCTTGGCTGTTTCGCCCGCGAGCAATCTGAAGCTGCCGGGCGCCGCAGGAAATCAGACATTGGATGTTGAAGGGGAATTATCCCTGTCCTTTGTGGATTGCTTGCTGGTGTCCGAATCGGCCGTCGGACAGGGGATCCTCCCGAGCATTCTTTTCGTTGCTGTCCAAATACCGACGTGGTCTACGCAGGATCAACACACGGAGGGCATTGGCCCTTCTCTTCATGATCTCTCTCTCTCTCTCTCTCTCTCTCTCTCTCTCTCTCTCTCTCTCTCTCTCTCTCTCTCTCTCTCTCTCTCTCTCTCTCTCTCTCTCTCTCTCTCTCTCTCTCTCTCTCTCTCTCTCCTTCCTTCCCTCTCCCTTCCCTCTCCCTTCCCCCTCCCCTCCCTCTCTCCTTCATCCCCTCCCTTCCCTCACCCCCCTCCCCTCCCCTCCCTCTCTCCCTCCCTCTCTCTCTCTCTCCTTCCCTCTCTCCTTCCCTCTCTCCTTCACTCTCTCTCTCTATATCTTTCCCTTTTTCTCTCTTCTCCCTTTCTTCCTCTCTCTCCCTCCACCTCCCTCCCCCTCCCCCTCTCCCAATCATATTCCCTCACCCCCACGCTTAGACGGTTTCACGTTGATGTTAGCTGGTCGAGGAGGAGGACCTTCGTAATTGGAGGTCAGGCGGGGCCATGGGAAGTGTGTCAGGGGAGTCGGTGTCGGTTCGCCGTAAAGAATTCCGTGTCGAGGGGAAACAATGTGGCCTCTCGCACCTGGCGAACCCATTCTCTCGGGGCAGGGGCTATTGTTCATTATTTCCCTCTCCTGTCTGTCATATTGTGGTCATCTTTTCTTCTTTTTTTCTTCATTTTGTGCGCGCTGCTTCTCATCTTGTTGTCCTCACCTGTACCACCTCTACGAACGCTACGTCAAAATCCAATTCCTCTTCCCCGCCGCTACCTTCTCCAATTCCATTTCTATCTTCACCTCCACCTCCATCTCCACCACCACCATCACCTCTTCCACCTCAACCACCACCACAATTGCATCCACCGCATCTCCTTTCATTTTCTTTTTTCTCTTTCCTCTCCCATTGTTCTGCCCTTTTCGAAGAACAATCAGAAGAACAGTGAACAACGCCAGAAACGCGTTGTAGGTACAGAAGAACGCTATAGATAATGTCCCCTGTCCCTTGTATTAATCTGCGTTGTAATATTCAGTGTCAGATATGTGGCACTATTGTTGTGAGAGGAAAAGATAGGGGGTTGGCACCGCTTGTGATTTAAGTATTAGCGATAGTCTTTACTACAGGGGATCATGTTTGCCGTCTGCATAGGGACAAGACGAAGAAAAAAAACGTGTGACAAAAGTAAACAAAGAACGCTCGTACCAAAGAACAGAAAGCGAAAGTCAGAGGTAAACAAATCTTATCCCGGCCAGTCGAAGCAATGCTGATACAGCTCTGTGACGCAACGGAGCGAGGTCAGCTGCCGTGTTATCGTGAAAGCCCTGGCGTAGTGGCGAGATACCTCAGCTGAACGTTGCATTGGCCAGCGCAGACAAGCGGAGTGCAGTTTACCTTCATCAAAGAGGGCTTTCTTGGTACCGATCATCTATTATGCACGAGATGTGAATGAGCTCAGATGGTAGCTTTAGTGGTGGTTTATGCAGGCGTGACGACACGTGTAGCGCTGGTATTAATATCCTCGACGATTAGAAATGCATGCGTTTGTGTGTGTGTGTGTGTGCTTAACGGAAATGCATAAAATACAGGTTGGAATTCATATTGCAGCTCGACCGGGGTTGCTGTATAATGCACATAGATTTAGCGTAGTCACAGGAAAAATCTATCATCATTTGAGGTCGAATTATA
>NW_028234410.1:34748744-34753744 GCF_977035675.1 Penaeus japonicus
ACTGGCCAACACGAGGCGCTTCTGTATGCTTTGTTTTTCTTTATTTCTTTCGTGCTACATTCTGTTTACCTTTTTTATGCGTATCGCTTACTGTTTGTTTTTCTCTTTTGTATTCGTGTCGCTTACTGTTTGTTTTATTTTTTTCCTTCTTTTTTTTCGTGCTGTGTTCTGTTTGCCGTTTCCCATCGTCGACTTCGCGAAACAAAAGACGCGCGTGTGTGGGGAGGTTGTTTTACCGCAAACAGAGATTGAGTACAGGTGAAGAGTGGGAGGGAAGGGGGGGGGGATGTGTGGGAAACGGGGGTTGTGGGGAATAGGGAATGGGTGATGGGAGAGGTTTTGCTCAGGTTTAGGTGATTGGTAAAACTTGGGACGGTGTTAAACTTCTGGAATGTATTTATTTATTTTATTTATCGTTATTATTGTTATTATCATTTTGGTGTTCGGTGGTTAGATCTCGACACTATGCGGTCTTAGATATGTTTGATTTATCGTTTAGTCTTGGTGCGTCAGGATTGGCTGATCGGGAACATAAAGTCTCTGTTTTCTTCTTCTTCTTCTTCTTCTTCTTTTTATGGAGGTTCTTGATCCCACGCGCACGTTCAGGGGAGATGGCACGGGGGCGTCTTCAGCCCTCGAGTGCCCACGCAAGGAGAAAGGTGAATTGCAACTGGCGGGAGGTCACGTTCCCTCCCTCTTTTGTGCTTTATGATATGTAAAAGGAGATGCAGTTATCCAGAGGTGATTTTAATCATTCTAGTTATTGTATGTATTAGTTATTCGCTTTCATTTTTGATGTTTTGTATTTAATTATCAACGAAAGAAATTAACAACAAAGAGGATAACTTGGCACCAACACCTGCACTTGACTAGAAGGAGGAGAGGGTTGGGCTGGGTAGGGGTAGGGGTAGAGGGGGAAGGGGGGTCACTTCAAGCGTGGGATCGTGACGTCACACCGCCGAGCACCTGCTGACATTGAGGGCTTCAGGTGGCCACATGTGTCTGGTGGGGAAAAGATGGATGGGGGTGGGGGGGGAGGGGGGATTTGACGGTTCACTCTTTCCTTGGTTTCGATAGAGAGAAAAAAACAACAAAAACAGAGTTGTAAATAGAGACAAAATTAAAGAAAAAAGAAGATTGGGAAGAAATTGATGGAAAATGTCGAGAAGAATCACTTGCGCTTGTCCAAGTCGGCGGAATGTTGATTGTGGAGAAAGCTCGCTCACGTTGGCCGCAGCGTGGTCGCTCTTGCATCATTCACTCGCATCGCTCACTGGCTTCTCGCAGCAAGCAGCAAGTGCGCGAAACGTTTGCTCGAGGGAGCTTTGGCGTGTCTTTGAAGCTCTTGGTGGGGTTCGAGACGCCTTTATTTGATGGAAAAGAAGCCCCTATTGATGATGAAGCCGCTTTTATTGATGATGAAGCCAATTTTGTTGATGATGAAGCTGCCCTTATTTGATGGTGAAACTTCATGTAATAGGTAGTAGATATGCGGAGTTGAGTGTTGTATTTACTATAATATTTACTTATCGCAAGGGTGCGTCTTCCGGCGAGTGTGTGATTTTGTGCATAGGGTCCTTAATCCTTCGCTCCCTACCCCTAGCAGATTTCTCTCCTTTTCCCCTCTGGTGCGCGTGCGTGCTTGTATATGTGCGTGTACCTTTCCGTGTGCTTTTGCATGTTTGAATTAATGTATGTATGTATGTATATATGTGTGTCTGGGTGTGTGTGCCAGGTGCATACCGTATTTATGTGCCGTGCGCTGGCGTCGGTGTGTCTGTCTACGTGAGTCTAAGTGGCTTGTACAAGTGTCCATGGGGGAAGTCAAGGACAAAGGGTGTATCTGTACATTTAGGTATCTTATTTCCCTATTGTGGGCCAAGGTGGTGTTCTCTGGGACCACATACACACCACGCCCTACACGACATTGGAGCTGCTGTCACTCAAATATGCAAATTAAACCCGATGTGCAAGGTGTGCGACTTTCGCATGCCACGCCTGTCCTACCCACAGCCATGCCCTCTCTTGTTCTCGATTCCCTTTCTTGTTTTTATCTTGTGCCTTCTCTTCTACGTTGCAGGCATGATTGATTTTAGGGAAGGAAATACTCTTTTTTTCTTTGCATCGTGAATTGTTAATCTGTATGCGTTTATTCCCGGGGTTATTTGTATGTTAATTTAACTAATGAAAAGTCACATAGGCTGTGTGTGAATGCGCCATGGGCTTGGATGAGGGGTAACCATAGCAACAGTAAATAAACAACAATGACAAGGCTTTACAGAGCATAACTTGTTCAGATGCAATCAAGGATCATCTGAGCAATCTGGTCCAAGGTGTGGGAGGGACAGAAGGAGAGGTAGGGAAGTGGTGGAGGGGGGGTGTTGGAGAGGCCAATGAGGGAGGGAGGGAGGGAGGGAGGGAGACAAACCTGAGGTGGCCATTACATTCAATTGCTCGTCTTTTACGTCTCGGTCATTCGCTTTAAGATATTGAAGGCCTGATGGTTGTATTGGCTGGATGATTGGCTTGATGGCTGTCGGATCTGTTTTTGTTGTTGTTAGATAAGGCGTCTCTTTTAGATGATTGGATGGATGGTTGGCAAGAGAGATTGATGGATGGATAGATAGATAGGCGGATGGAAGATCTGTTGTTGAACTAAATGCCATTATCGGGGTGTCAGTTGGTTCACAGACAGTGTTTTGGCCAGCCAGTCGGGTGTCACAGAGACGGAACTGCGGCGTGAATAGTTTGAGGCAAGCAGAGCCGTGACGCTGCACCGCTTATTAGACTAATGACAGTGTTACGGAACGGCGCCCCAGATACAAAACTGCTCGCTGTCACACATACGGCGCGCTACAACACTAATGACAAAAGACCCGTTTAAATGCCCCCCCCCCATTTTTTAATCTCTACATGGTTCTCCGTGGTTCTTGAGGGAGTATGAAGGTGAGATTCAGCCTTGCAGCCTCGTGACACCGCTCCGACGTGTGGGATGAACATGTCCCAGTAACCCACCAGGTGTGGCCCCAACTGCACTGGGCGAGCCATTGTTGAGGGGAAGGTGCGCCGGGCAGCTCTAAATCAGTCGTTCATCACCTTTATTCACACACTCACACGCCTGCTGCTGTGCCCCTCTCCTCCCCCTTACCCCTCACCTCTCTTCTCTCTTTTTCCCTCACCTCTCTTCTCCACTCTAGCCTCTCTCCCCCCCCCCCTTTTTCCACGACTCTTCCCCTCTTGTCCCCTCCATCCCCTCTTCCCTCCCCTCTACCCGCCTCCCCTCTTCCCTCCCCTCTACCCGCCTCCCCTCTTCCCTCCCCTCTCCTCCCCTCCCCATTCACTCTTCTTTCCTCTCTATCCTCCCTCCCCTTTTCCCTACCCCCCCTCTTCTCCCCTTCTCTGCCCTCCCCTCTTCTCCTCTCTACCCTTTCCTCTTCTCCCCTCTCTTCCTCTCTATCCTCTCCTCTTCTCCCCTCTTCTCCTCTCTATCCTCTCATCTTCTCCCCTCTCTTCTTTACCCCTCCCTCCCCTCTTCCCAGGTATCCACCCCCCCTACCTCGACCTCCTCTTTATTGGGAACGCGGATGCTTTTATCTCGTTATTCCATCCCGTTCCCCTCTCAGCCTCCAACTCATCCGTCCAGGCCTCCTCCTCCTCCTCCTCCCTCTCGATGGATGACCCGGTACCGGACCTTCTCTTGAGTGGATTTGATGAGTATGGCCTAGGGGTGAGGGTGAGGGTGAGGGTGAGGGTGAAGGCGAGGGTGGTGAGGCTGTCAGAGGTTATGCTTTCGCTGAATGTGCAGTTTGTTGTAGCTTGTCAGCTTCCTTTCGGTTGCCAGGACGCACACACTCGCCCGTACGCTCTCGTATTCTCTCTCTCTCTCTATCGTTTTTTTTTCTCTCTTTTTTCAATTACCCCCTTCCTCTCTCTCTCTTTCTCACTCTCTCTATCGTTTTTTTTTCCTTTTTTTCAACCCCCCCTCTCTCTCTTTCTCACTTTCTCTCTTTCTCACTTTCTCTCTCTCTCACTTTCTCTCTCTCTCTCTCTCTCTCTCTCTCTCTCTCTCTCTCTCTCTCTCTCTCTCTCTCTCTCTCTCTCTCTCTCTCTCTCTCTCTCTCTCTCTCTCATGTCTCATTGTCATTGTCATTTTCATGCGAAGTCGATGAATGTGGAGCTGGTCGTGGCTTGATGCTGTCACGTTGTTCTTTAGAGCGCCTTCGATGCTGAGGCTTTGTGCTCTGTCGTTGCATATATTTGCTTTGTGTCTTGTGCTGGTTATATCTGGGATCTCCTATTGTTCTTCGATTGTTTGTTTTGTAGACTCTCACTTCACGCTTTTCTTTGTCTGTGTGTGTTTGTGTTATTATGTACTGCTTTGTTGTTTGCTCGTCTTTCAACATTCTTCTCTGTTCTCTCATCCCTTCGTATGTGACTATCTCTTCCGTGTGAGAAACAGAGAAACATCGACAAGAAAACGGAACTATTTTTTTTTGTTTGATATTTATGGGTGTTGCTTGTGTTTCGTCGTTGTTCTTATCTTTTAGAACAACGGACAGAAATATCAGAAAATGAAACGAAAGTGTGAAGTCAACGCCGCGCCGGTCCGGATCATACTGAACAGACCCGGAAACGACTCGAGGGATGGATACATGTGTTTATGTTTGCTTGTATGTCTCTTTCTTTTTCTTTTTATTTCTATTTTTATTTCTATTTATATTTCTATATATCTCTTTCTCTATCTCCCCCCTCTCCCTCTTTTTCTTTCTCTTTCTCCTGCTCTATATCTTTCTTCTTTTCTCTCTCTCAAATCTCTCTCTCTCTCTCTCTCTCTCTCTCTCTCTCTCTCTCTCTCTCTCTCTCTCTCTCTCTCTCTCTCTCTCTCTCTCTCTCTCTCTCTCTCTCTCTCTCTCTCTCTCTCGTCTCTCTCTCTCGTCTCTCTTTCTCGTCTCTCTTTCTCGTCTCTCTCTCTCCCTCTCTCCCCTCTCTCTATCTCCCCC
>NW_028234410.1:34758744-34761244 GCF_977035675.1 Penaeus japonicus
TGTGAGTGGGTGTGTCTATGGCTATGTCTATGTCTATGTATCTATGTCAGTGTTTTTCTTTGTGTGGGTACATGAGTGAGTGACTAATATTTTACTCGTGTGTGAGTTGTGTGTCTATGTCTAAGTCTAAGTCTAAGTCCATGTCTATGTATCTATGTCAGTAATGTTTTCGGTGCGTGTGCTTCAGCACAAGGCAACGCGGTGACACGAAGGATCCAAAGAGGCTGCCTTGAAGGTTATTCACCCACCTCGCGGAATGGTGCAGTTTCACTCAGTCCGTGTGTAATTGAGATTTCTTCAGAGTGACGCGGTTCAGTATTTAAGTAATTGAGACTTCAGTGTTTACAGGGGGAAAACGGAAGAAAAACAGCAGTAAGAAAGAGGAGAGAGATGGAATTGGAGATTAACATTAAGCGTGGGAGAGATTTGGGAGCAGATGCGCTAGGCAATGATTAAGAGGTTTGTAAAGAGGACGAGGGGACTTAAGGACGTTTGTGATTTTCTTATCTGAATGACGTCCGTCGGAAGCAAGAACGGTAGTGTGAGTGTAAGTGTAAGTTTATGCTTATTTGTATATTTGCGTGTGTGTGTCTTTATGCGTGTTTAGGAGGAGTGAGTGTAAGTGTGAATAAAAGTGGTTATGCGTTCACATTTATTTATATATGTACATGTCTGTCTGTATATGTATATATTTGAATTTGCATGTTTGCGTGTAGGTTTGTCTGTTGGTGTGTCATGTACCCAAACCTTTATCCCAATTAGGGATTGAAGTAACATGATCTATTTCTCGTTTTTTATTTATTTATTTATTTTTTTTATTTATTTATTTATTTTTTTTTTGGGGGGGGGGAGTGGAGGACGGGTGCGCCTGAAGCTGTCGTTACCCTTTAACGGCGGCGTAATCATGACGTCACAACGGAGACCTTCAGCAGGAGAACAGGACCAGGGTCTGAATCCCGCTTTGGCAACCCCTTTTTGTTCGTTTTTGTTACATACTCGTTCTACTTAATTGAGTGTCCTACGTACTTATATGTTTATGGAGTTATCTGCCCATTTCTCAAACTAAAGTGGCGAGTATTTAGTTTCGTGGACTCACGTAGCTATTTATATCCCGGATGTACTTAGAGGACCGACTCAGCTTTAAGAATAGGCAGGATGTGTCGGCATTTTCGCATTTCAGGAGATACGCTGACTCATCCCTGCTGTGGGTGGGGTGGGGTGGGGTGGAGAGGGGTGGAGAGGGGTGGGGTGGGGAAGCAAGAGAACTTCATGCGGTCGATTGGGGGAAAAAATGTCTATCTTGGTCTAGTTATCGAGACGCGTATGATCTCTGTTGATTAATTGGTTTATTAAGTTCGTATGTATCTTAGTGATATATCTTGCTTGTTTATTTATTTGTATGTTTATTTATTTATGTCTTGATCTCGTTGATGCATCTTGTTTGCTTAAATATTCGTCTTGGTTATGCATCTTATTTATTTATTTTTTTATTTATTTATTTATTTATTTTTTGTTTATCTACTTGCTTTTACCTCGTCTTGTGCCCACACATTTATATGTTCATTTATTTAGGGGTTAGAGGTGAGGGTGCCGTTAGGGGTGGGGGTGAGGGTAAAGAAGGTTGGAGGATTCAAGGCGAGGATTGGAGACAAGGATGGAAGGAGGGGATAGAAGACTACGATTAAAGACTAGGATGGAAGGCAAGGATGGAAGGAGGGGATAGAAGATTGCGATTGAAGACTAGGATGGAAGTCAAGGATGAAAAGAAGGGATAGAAGACTACGATTGAAGACTGGGATGGAAGGAGGGGCTGGAAGACTACGATTGAAAACTAGGATGGACGGCAAGGATGGAAGACTACGATTGGTCTCAGTGGATTGAGTCTCACGCGAGTTGAGAAACTTGTCACACCAGTTGTACAATTTGTTGTTGTTGTTGTTGCTATTGTTGGTTTTGCAACGACTATGTTAATTACAGTAGCAATAGTGGTAATAGGGATAATGATAATAGCATTATTATTGTTATTGCTGTGATGACAATTATTATGATAATGAGTATGATAATTTTTACTATAGTTTTAATTATTCATCAACTTTATCCAGCTGTTGAATGCCAATATTGCTGGAAATGACCGTGGAAGAGTTATTTCTGAACTGTTGAAAGGACAGACAAAAGTGAAGGGTTTCTGTGAACGTCAGCTGATGTATCGCTGACTTTTTGGTTTCTTGTGTGTGTGTGCGTGTGTTTGTGTATATGTGTGTGTGTGTGTGTGTGTGTGTGTGTGTGTGTGTGTGTGTGTGTGTGTGTGTGTGTGTGTGTGTGTATGTGTGTATGTGTGTGTGTTTGTGTGTTTTTGTGTTCGCACATGATATGAAAAACATGCCTTATGTATACAGGTTTCTGCGGGTACCAGTATGCGTTGTAAAAATCATTGGCATTATTGATATTATAATTCTTGTTGTTATTGTTTTTTGTTACCACTATCGACATCGCCATCGAC
>NW_028234410.1:34768744-34778744 GCF_977035675.1 Penaeus japonicus
CAGGTTTGGATGCGGTGGAAAACGCATGTATGGGGCTGTTGGAAGGAGGCTGGGGTGGAGGAGGAGGAATGAGGGGAAGGAGGAGGAGGAGTTAGGGGAATGAGGGATGAGGAGGAGGAAATTGAGGAATCAGGAGGATAGGTAGGAGGAATGAGGGGGAGGAGGAGGAAGAAAAAAAAAAGTGGAGAAATAGGAGGAATGAGGGGAAGCAGTAGGAGGAGGAGAAGGGGGTAGGGGTGGTGGGAGAATCAAAGTGGTCGACCTTCATTATATTGTTGTCTGGGAACTACAGGTGCAGCTTTTTCTGAGGGGACGCTCTCTTTTTTCGTCTCCAGGACAATGATTTACTGTTAAGCTCAGTTCAACTTAACTTAATTGGCATTTTCACTACAGAAGTTAGTGACTAAAATGCTTTAATGGCGTTTTATTTTCCTTGCAAGACCGTCTAGCAAGGAAACAAGTAATTTCCCTCGGACGATATATCATTTTGTCGGGAAAATTGGCTGTTGAATCGGCTAATTAACATACCATCCAGCAGCAACTTCCCAGAGTATCACAACCCCTCTCTCTCTCTCCCTCTATCACACGCTATTTTTTTCGCCTTCGTGCGAGAGGAAATTTCCAACAGAAACAAATTATCTCAACCAAATTCGCACACGCACGCACTCACGTGCAACCCTTCCCCCCCATGTTCCCCAACCCTCCCCCCTCACTTACGTACAAGGAAGGGGAAAGGCACCATGGCAGCAATCAGCATACACGTGACTGTCAAGGTGCTACCGAAAGAGCGAGGGCATTGACGTCACACACCTGCTGACATTAAGGGCTTCGGGCACACGCAGGTGTTTGAGTAGGCGAAGGCTGATCCGAAGAATGAAAGAAGTGAACGGACGCATATGTGTGTGAGTGAGAGAGAGAGAGAGAGAGAGAGAAAGAGAAAGAGAAAGAGAAAGAGAAAGAGAAAGAGAAAGAGAGAAAGAGAGAAAGAGAGAAAGAGAGAGAGAAAGAGAGAAAGAGAGAAAGAGAGAAAGAGAGAGAGAGAGAGAGAGAGAGAGAGAGAGAGAGAGAGAGAGAGAGAGAGAGAGAGAGAGAGATTAGAGTGAGAGAGTGTATACAGGTGTTGGTGTAGGTGTATTTATGTATTTAGGTTGGAAGAAAGAACAGGATTATTTACCTTCTACACATAGTGAGATTGCGTCATAGCGCAGATGCGGGCCTTGCTCCCCCCCTCCCCCTTCCCCCTCCCCCAAAAGAACTCTTTGTTTTAAAGAAATATGAATATGATACGGAGAAATGCTTTAGCTTGTTTACGCAAGGAGAGGAACACCGAACGGTAATGTAAAGTAAACAGTGTATTATTATTTTAAATGAATTGTGCTTGCTGTGCGAGTGACGTGGATTTTATTCCGAAAGAAAAGAGATGGAGACGAATTGTGGGAGAGACAAGATAATTGATAGAAAATGACAAAGAGAAACATACTGGAGGGAGATGGCAGTCGGCGATTTAACGAGAGTTATTTCAAATGCTATTTTCACTCACATCTCATTCGCAATCGCAATTTGAACTGTGACCTTATTGATCTATTACAGACAGACATGCTGTACCCCCAGACCCACCCGCATTCATAAATCCTCTCCTCTCTTCCAGATGATTTATCCTGGCGACCGCGAGCTCACGGAACGCGAACGGACCAACATCTGCTACCTGGCTTTCCCCGACAGTAACTCCGGCCTGATGGGGAATGTCCAGTTCCACTTTCGCATCCGCCAGTGCCCGCAGTCCAACCCCTTGCACACCCGCCCGGCCATCCACCAATACAATGCCACGTGTCCGACGAGCATACAGGTAATTTTGTTGATCTCCGTAAGGGCGAGATTGGCTAGGGCGCCTTCAATTATCACGGGGTCTCTCTCCGCCCAACGCAGGCTGTTATGTAATCGGCCGCCTTTGGTTATATGGTTATTGATTGAGTATTGGGTTTTCACTATATGTGAGGGTAGATTAAGATTGTGGATTTTTAGATATTTAAAGGTGAAATTAGATCAAGATATATTTTATGGGTAGAATAAGTATATTTCTTAAGTGGCTCGGTGAGTGGACGAATGGCTAGAGAAGTGTCACCCTCAATTTAATTAAGGAAGAGTATACGCATTTTGAAAGAAAATGAATAAGATTGATAAATCACTCCCCCCCAAAAAAATATCTAACAGTTATATTGTATCTGTCCCTTACAGACTGATGATGGCTACCTCTATGGCTATGTGTACTTCAGGCAAGTGAAGGACCGCACACTAAGGAGAGGCTATTTTCAGAAGGTAATGTTTTGTCTGCAAAAGATTGGACTCAGAATGATAGAATAAGTTAATGTTTTGACTGTGAGGGTTATTATTGATGTTATGTTTGATTAAAATGTTGCTAGCCAATTAATAGAACATAAAAAGGTTTATGTGTACAAGTTTGTTGAGTATCTGATGATAGTAGTGGGAAGCTAAGAAAGGTGATGATGCTTGGAGTTCCTTAGCAAATAACATGTGTGATTATAGGTATTAATAGATTAGATTACATGTTAATAGTGTTGGTAGAAGGATGAGTTGCTGATTAACGCTGAGGTTTTAAAAGCTATTTATAGAGTACATAAATTTTTGATGTTGGTATGATTTTTTGGTCTTTTTTGTAATTATTATATATATATAAATATTTATTTGTGTTTATGTTTATGTTTTTATTGATATTATATTGTATTTATGTTTATGTTTATGTTATTACTTATGTTTATATTTAATATATAATGTCTAATATGTAATATATACTATATAATATATAATATATAATATATACTATATACTGCATTCTGTATACTGTATGATATATAATATATGATATATGATATATAACAAATAATATATAATATAATATAATATAATATAATATGTTATAATATAATACAATATAATATATAATGTATAATATAATATATAATATATAATATATAATATATAATATATATATGATATATATATATAGATAGATAGATAGATAGATAGATAGATAGATAGATAGATAGATAATATATAATATATTATGACTGAATCTGTTATAGATTATATATTTTATGCATTTTCTTCAATTTTGTTTACACTAAGGTAAGTGAAGTTTGTACTTGTTAGATGTTCATTATTAAGACCCTTTCTAATTCTCTTTACTTCTCTTTCAAAAGAGTGTGGTATTACTTTCCCACTTGCCACTGGTGTCACTCTTCACAAGTGTGCTAGACTTGATGGCACCAGAATATTTTGATACGGGGGAAGCCAGCCTGGAAGCAGCATGCCACCACCTCGACCAGTGGCCTCAGCCTACACCAGGTGTCACCCTTAGTCTTCCTCTGCTTGGAACTCTGATACAGGTGAGATGTCCCTTAAGTCTTTTAGCTGATGTGTCATTGTGTTCTTAAGAGCACTGCATTTGTAAGTCTTGCTACTGGATATGCTCTTGTTAGCAAGAGGTGCTTCTGGTTCTAATCTTGAGCCTTTTAGTTTTCACATCTAATGTCTCTGTATCTTTACTCTAGAGGATTTAGTAGATATATGATTTAATTGATTTAAGAGGACTCAGGATAATGTTGTGTGCTGGTAGAGAAAGAGAGCTGCTTCACACTCTGAATTTTTCCTCTTCTTTCAGGTCCGAATTCCAAGTCGGCAGGACAAACCAGGAGCTTCCACGCTAACACCACCATCTCCTCCCCACACGTCTCCTGGACCTTTGACAATCATGGTGCCATCTCCACATGAAACAGAGGTATTTTTCTCTCTTTTTTTATGATAATGATCTTTACCATAAGAAGGCATACCTAGGGAATAAGTACTTGCTCACAAAATCCAGAATAGGCCTCATTTAGATGTCCCATTGGTTACGTAAATTTTTAGTTTATTATTGAAATGTCATTTTTGGCTAAACTTGGTTTATTGTAGAAATTAATTTGAATTGGTTTAAATTGTTTTATTGTAGAAATTAATGTGAAAAAAATCCTGTCTAGGCTTTCAGAGTTTTAGCTCCGGTGCTGCCTCACCTCAACCTATTATGGGAATTGGTGATCACTGCTGAACCTTTGGTAGTGATGGCAACTTCACCAACCACTGCTGCTAATATGGTGCAAACCCTAGTCAGGTTAGTAGAGTGGCATTTTAGTATGAGTAATATGAAAATAATTTTGATTAAAAAGAATTGTTTACTAGAGATGTATGTTGGTGTTCATAGACATCTCACACCAGAAAAAGAACTGTACTATAACTAACATAATCTTGGTGAGAAATTGCTGTGGTAAGCAGCATAATTCTGTATAGATAATTGCAGTGTGATGAAATTGAGTAAATTTATGGTCCACATAAATCTTCTATGGGAATTAGTGTTTACCTGTGCTTACATTCTATATGTAAATCATTATATCATCATCATTATGTTTATATTTATATTTATTTATCTACCTACATATATTATATATAAACTTATTCCTTCCTCAGCCTTATTGCTCCACTCAAGTACAGCGGAGACTACCGCCCCTTCTTTACCATCCATGACTCAGAGTTCAAGGAGTACACAACACGTACTTCTGCTCCTCCCAACGTGATCCTTGGAGTGACCAACCCCTTCTTCGCCAAGACGCTCCAGCATTGGCCACACATCATCAGGATCGGGGACAACACTGGTAGGAATTGTGTTGCTAGTTACTAAGAAACCTTACTGTATTATTTTGGGTCAAGTATGACTCAGTCCTTTGTGGATTTTATTTTATATGAACTCTGCCATGACTTCATCATTTTCTTGTTTTTTTTGTTTTGTTTTTAAACTCTGGACAGGAGGGAAAATAGGATGTTACTGAATATTGATGTTTCAGAATTAATATTAAGGGAGATAAGTTGTTACTGTATATACTTGTTGTTTTATCAGCTTGCATTGAGAAGATAGTCATTAAAAGTGTTACAGTTTGGCTTTTCCAATATGTAATAAAAAGATACTTTGAATAAGAAACATCTCTTTTACAGGATCTCCAAGCACACAGAAACATAAATTAAAGAAAGCTTCAGCTCTCAAAACAGTTGAACAGAAACCTGGTGTCTACACTAAATACCGACCTCATCTACAGGCTGACAAGGTGAGAAGTAAACTGTGTTGTAAAATAGTACTTTAAACATGAGAACACTCAAATGCTCAAATTTAGTCATGTGTTGAATATAAGATAATAACTGAAATACAATTTTTGTTTTTCTGTTCCTCTAGGGTTTAGTAAAGCGACTACTGAAAGGTGTGCAAACTGGAAGACCAGTAGAGGTACAGAGTGCACTCTTAAGACGACATCTTCTAGAGTTGACGCAGTCCTTTATGATTCCTTTGGAAAGATATGTGGCTTCCCTTATGCCACTTCAGAAGAACATTTCACCTTACAAGGTATGGGTCATTAAAATATGTTGTGTCTAAGCACTGCAAATTAGTCTAGGGATGATTGTATTTGCAGCACTAAATCATACTTGGTTATGTATCAAATAGTATTATGCAAACTTTTAATAGTAATTCAGTTGTACAATATCGGATGTACTCATTTTTTAGGTATTTGATGTATAATATTCCATATAGAGCTCAGTAATAAGGATCGATTAAAGCAAGTAGAACATGAAGTGTTTGAGAAAAAAAACAGTAAACAGTAGTTGTGACATATATATATTTTTTCCATCTTTTTCTTGTAGGCAATACCCAGTTTGCGCCCATTCAACCCAGATGACTTCCTAGCCACACTGGAGCTCTATGGGCCACAGTTGACGACTGGAATCCGTGGAGACTGGGAAGGTCTCTACCGGCGATTCTTCCGTTCCATCAATTTCTCCGTGTGGTTCAACGCCCGCTACGAGGAAGTGTCGGACAAGCTGTCAAAACTTCATCTCCAGGCCCTTAGTGATGCTGTATGCAATACCTATAGATTTTATGTTTATTTTATTATTAAGTAATACCCTTTTAAGTGTTTCTGTGAATTGTCTAAGTATGTTAAGAGATTTATTTTGGCTGTTTGGAAAACAAACAATTTTACCTTAAATAAGATGGTTGTCTGATACATGGTACCTTTCTGCTTACTTATCATGTTAATTACTTACTTTCCTACTTTCTTTCCCCCTTGTCTGTTTATCTACTTCCCTTCCTACCTTCCTACCTTCCCACCCACCCACCCACCCACCCACCCACCCACCCACCCACCCACCCACCCACCCACCCACCCACCCACCCACCCACCTACCCACCCACCTACCTACCCACCTACCTACCTACCTACCTACCTACCTACCTACCTACCTACCTACCTACCTACCTACCTACCTACCTACCTACCTACCTACCTACCTACCTACCTACCTACCTACCTACCTACCTACCTACCTACCTACCTACCTACCTACCTACCTATCTACCTACCTACCTTCCTACCTATCTACCTACCCTACCTTCCTACCTATCTACCTGTCTACCTACCCTATCTACCTACATACATACATACCTTCTACCTACCCTCCTCCCACCCATCTTATCTACTTACCTGTCTATCTGCCAGCCTACTTATTTACCAAACTATTAATCTCTCTTCTTGTCCACATATTTTTCATCTGCTAGTCTACCTATTTACCCACTTGAAATGATAAATTATTAAAAAAAAAATAATAATAATAATAATACATATCTACTCATTTTTAAATCCATGTAATTTTCAGAACTGATATTCATGTACCATTCCCTTTGCAGGATTTAAGTGGATGGGCATGCAGTCGAAGTGAAGTGGAAGTTGTTGACATGGTCTTACGATTGAGGTCCAAACTGACGACAGCAGACACTCTCCATGTGAGCCAAAACACAAGGGATAAACTCAATGCCAACTTGCAGACCCTCTTCAAATCACTGCCAGAGGACTTACAATCAGTCCTCTGTGCCACCTGAGGGAGGGGAAACCATGGTGGGGTTGCCATCAGAACTTAGAAGTAAAATGTTTGTCAGGCAGTATGTGTGCTCTTAGACAAGCTTCAGGAAGTCTTGTTTTTATTATTGATTCTTTTTGTGATGGAGGCTTCTTCTAAGGCATGCAGTCTTGTCTTGTCACGTCCAGACATGTTGCCATACTGTGCTCCCTCCAACTCTGATGGTATCCTAGTGGTGTACATGTGTTAGACTTGCCATTTTTGCAGAAATAACAGCAGGTGTTCAATATGGTAAGAAAAGGGTAATGAAAGTGAGAAATATTTTATTAGGTGGTGATTATCACATAGCAGATTTGCCTTCAGCAATACCAAGAGTTAATAGTATTTAACATATTATACAGGAGGATGACAATGTTATTATGCTGTTTATCATTAGGTGATGACCATTGGAGAGGTATTTTATGTCAATTGTTACCTCCAGTGCCTTTTGATAGGGTAGGATTGATGAGTGTTGGTCACAATGGTAATATGGTAATGGAAAAAAATCAATCATTGCCCTTTTGTGATCTTTGGTGAATCATGAAGTTTCATCAGGACGTGATAAAGATACATTTATACCAGGTTCTCAGACTTGGTATGAGATACATTGAGTTTCATATCATGAAGAGTTTGCTCAATGTAGATTGGGAGTTTATGATAATCAGTCTAAATCTTGCCATTCAGTGAGATTTATAAGTGAGGAATGTATGTTCTTTCAGTGTTGTCCTTGGTTGTAACTCACCAAATGGTGCCATGATGGGTAGACATGGTTATTTCCCTTGGTATTAGGTAGAAGTAAGCTAGAATGTACATTCTCAAGTGGGTGCTTCTTGCAAAGGTTCTTCTCTCAGTAAATCCTGTTCTGTAATCAGTGTCTATGTAATCAATACCTCGTATGTATTATTTTATCATCTTCAGAGGTTGAACATGCTTTGTTTCTTATCGATAATAGTGCCAATGTTTTGCAGTCTAAATGACTTTTGTTACCTGAACTAATAATAAATTATTTTATTGAAAATCCATAGGCTTACTTTTTGCTGATAAGTGAGTCCTTGTCATTATTTTGGCAAAGTTGTTTAACAAATATAACTTTGTTTTGATGGAAATACACTCTTGCACATCGGTAGTAAAAGAAACATTGATTTCTCCTGATTCAAAAATTGACAAACAATGATTGTAGCTTTCACTCATCATCACATACAGTGGTTGGCTAATATAATACATGGTGCTAATATCATAATCTCCAGTAGAGAACTGTTCACTATTTGGGTTTCGAAGAGTGACAAGTGCCTGTGAAAAAGCAAACTAGAATTTTTACAGAGTAATGGGCATGTATCTTGTACTCCAGAAAAACAAAAGGTATGAGATAAGGATGCCATATGAATAATTAGATTATTTTTTTTAGCCAAGAGGTAATTATTCTCGTATTGTGGTTGATTAAACAGATGTCATAATTAAAAACAAACCTTTGGGGATTTTCAAGTTACATAGGGATAACATCTAGCATGCCTTTTCTTGCTTCCTTCTAAGTTTGAGTAGATATATTTGTTAATATTATTGATAGTATTTCCTGTGTTTAATATTATTTACATTCTTATCAAATACAATATTTGAATGATGTAGTTAGGACTTTTATCTCACTGGCCCAATGTGAGATATAAAACTATAGTCAGTTCTGTTACTATTTTAATATCGTATGTTAGTTTTTTTAGAAATTAATCATTTTTCCCTATTTTCCTTGCATGTCTTTATTATAAGTTTGAATGTTGTGGAACTAAAGTTGCTGTTCATTATGTACATATATTTGCAGTTTATTTTCCTTTGTTTGATTGTTTTGAAGTTAATACAACAATAGCTGACTGGAAAATTATATGATAATCACTAGTGTGTATTTTAAGATCAGCAGAAGTGCCATCTATATTACAGTGAGAAAACTAGCCATGCTGTGAGCTTGGTTATTAGCCCATTCACGCCGGATGATGTGATATCATGTCATGGTAATATTTCGCACCTGGTAGATGTCAAAATACACATTTTACATTGTTACGTATGCATATACTCATAGGAGTTCCATTTGTATTGACTCATTTTTCTCCATTTGTGAAAATAGTGTAAACAAATACAAAAGTCTCCTGTTATCATCCTGTTTAATTGGACAGGTGAAAAGTGCTCTGAGAGCGTGCAATGTCATTTATCCGGGAGATGTACTAGGCAAATATAAGCTCCAGTGCGAATGGGTTAAGGGCAGACCAGGTTCTTTTTTATGTAATAGAAATCTGATTTATTAGCCCTGGAGTATTTTTTTTTTTTTTTTTTTTTTATATATATAAATCTGTATAGACAATGAATTTCATTTCACTCATTCTTTGCTTGATAATGATTTTAAGTAAAATGATAATTTGTTAATGATTTTGAATTGTGATTTTTTTTGTCTTTTTAAATGTTCATTTGTCAATATATTAGGGGATGGTTATCTATTTCTTAGAGTTTTAGAATTACTAACTTTGCTAAGATCAAATTTGCCAAAATAAAAACAAAAAAAATCACCTACAGATGGTAACTTCATCGTGATATCTTGGTATCTCCAGTTTTGTCTAAAAAATTGTGATTTTTGAGCTTGCATAATATTCTAAAAATGTGTTTCCAATATCAGCAGTAGTCCTGTTCTTCAAGAAATTAAGAAATTAGATTCTGGTAAATATACATATATCTCATTTGCTTCTTTAAAGTAAAAAAAAATGAAACTAAAAATCATCCTGTGATAAATGTAGTATTATGTATAGCTTTAATTTGTTAGCATTGTCACAACTGTCTTCAGAATCGTAGGTCTTGTGCTCTCCCATCAAGGAAAAGTGTTCTCAGTCAGTGTATTTCATCCTGTTGTTATTATTATTGTTAATGTTGTATCATCATGGTTATGGGTATGACTATTGAAGATTTTGTTGTATTTGATGAACAAATATCATGTCTCTTGAACTGGGTTCCAAAAATGTTGGCAATTCATGCTAAT
>NW_028234410.1:34786244-34793744 GCF_977035675.1 Penaeus japonicus
GCTGCTCATCCAAACTTTTCATTTCATAAGAAACAGATTTGAAGGCCGAGACCTTTGATGTTAGTGTAGAAATTTTTGACCGTTAAATATATGTGAGTGCTGTCAAAAACAAAAAAAATAAAATAAATAAACGATCACTGAGAGGAGAGGAAAGAGAAAGTGTGCAAAATTATCAAATTGGATCTTTTTGTATAACATTATTATGGGTTTCATACCTTCAGTTAATGACATTTCAGTATCAGTACTATCATCATTACTATAAAACTAATGATTATTATGATCATTATTATTATCTTTATTGATATTTTTATTATAATCATTATTATTTTGTGATTATATCTGTTTATCATGACCATCATCACCATCGTTATTATCATTATCTTATTGAACATAATTTTAATCTATTCAATCAATGCTATTTTAACTCTGGTCATCCTCATGATGCTCTCTTGCTGGTTTACAGTTGACTCAGTATCCCTTCCTCTTTCTTCCCTGATGTTATCTATGCAGGCTAGACTTTCCCTTTCTCTGCCCGAAGGTAAAACGACTTCTTTAAGCTCCGATGAATGTAAGAAAAGTTGGGCAGGTGGAAAGGGGAAGAAAACACATCAGAATAACTTGAATACCATGGAGACCACACACACACACATACACACACACACACACACACACACATTTAAGGTTGCGAAAGCGAATTCAATAGTTGGGCAAACAACACGTGTCGAATTAAACTGTTGCATTCTCCTTGCTGGTTATCGGAGATGCTCCAAACGGCGGAGTAGTCAACTACTGCCTCCCTCTTACCCTAAAGGCCCCTTTCCCTCCCTACCCTCGCCCTCTCTCCCTCCTCACACTTCACTCCGCTTCGTAGAACCCATAGCTTGCGGTGGCCAGACAACCTTTCCTTTCTCTCGCACTCGAGTTCTTCATACATCGTCTGGAACCTCTGATTACCTTCCTGGAAGAACCTCCCCTTTCTTTCGTCGCGCGGGAAGATCGCCGTCAGCTGTCCCTAATCCGACAGCATTCCAAGGCTATTTAGGTCTTGGTGAAGGTCCGAAGACGTGGAATTAGGTTCGTCCGTAATCTGATCGACGTAGTTATTACTGTAACTATGATGTTATGAATATAACCGCCCTGAATGTCCTTCGCTGCCATGGCTTTCATAACGATAGAAACGTATCCTAGAAATACTGAAGGCTTTTGTCAATATAGACAAGAAGACAGTAAAGCGAACTAAAGACAAATTTCAAAGCGAACGAGCAGCAGGAACAACTAATGAATTCACAGACTTTTGCTTCTACAATACACCTCTAAAGAATACAGATTATGCAGTAGAACATATTCAAATGAATTATATCTTTATTGCCTATTTACAAACCCTGATGATCACAGAATACATATTTGCTTTCAACCTTTCAACCTATGATAAGCAGGCACAAGCGGGGTCGTCCTCTTTGCATGCAAGTACATTACCATTCTCTTGCCATTACCTATAATAATGAGGTTTGCCTTGGAGACTCGGAGACGAAAGAGAGAGAGGGAGAGAGAGAGAGAGAGAGAGAGAGAGAGAGAGAGAGAGAGAGAGAGAGAGAGAGAGAGAGAGAGAGAGAGAGAGAGAGAGAGAGAGGGATATATATATATATATATATATATATATATATATATATATATATATATATATATATATATATATATATATATATATATATATATATATATATATATATATATATATATATAGGGAGAGAGAGAGAGAGAGAGAGAGAGAGAGAGAGAGAGAGAGAGAGAGAGAGAGAGAGAGAGAGAGAGAGAGAGAGAGAGAGAGAGAGAGAGCAAGAGCGAGAGAGAAGGAAGAGAAAGAGAGGAGAGAGAGAGAGAGATAAATAAATAGATAGATAAAGAGAGAGATAGAGAACAAGACTGAAAAAAAACATACTGTTAAGTGCTGTTAACTTTGTAGACATTTTGAATGAAGTTACATGACATAATTATCATAATTATAAACACACCGGATTATCTATTGATATACCGGGTCGCCTACCACTGTACCGATGTGATATTAAACCATCTATTTACTGACTTATTTTGCATATAGATCAGTCTGTATGTCTACTGAAGTATCTATTGGTTTATTATTATCTTTTTCATTGTAAAGGTGTAATAAATTAAGAATATTAGTACTGACTAAACATGAATGCAGATAATGACCCAAAATAATGTTAGTATTATACTTATTCTGGTGTCAATGTTAACGCTACTGCTGTTGACAAGACTGCAAACATATACTTATTTTTTATCATTAGTTTTAGTGTCTGCATGATAAAGTTTCGTCTGTGATCATCGATATTACGATGCTGGCCTTGTGTTTTACTCTTAATCCAGCCTATTCTCTTTTGCAGACTTTTTATTCATTTGACAAAAACAACTAAAAAAAAAATAAAATAAATAAATAAAAAAATAAATAAATTAAATGGAGACAACTCGTTTTTCTTGTATTTGTGTTAGCTCTGTGTGTGCGTGTATGCATACACATGTTAGTTAATTAACCTGAGTGCACACTGGCACAGGTTCTCCCTCTCTTGTGTGTATGCGTAGTTTGTCGTCTGTTCAGGAGAAAGTGAATTTGTCGTTCCCATCTCCTGAATAGTGGAGCTGCATATGTGATTCCCAGAGACAGATGCGTCTGACCTGCTTGTGTTTGTTGCCATGCAGTGTCTGATTATTTGTAAGTTATGTTTCCCAAATCATGCAGCTTTGTAGTGTAAATAGGAAGACGGAAAACTTTTTTTTTTGTGATAGAGAAGTGATTTTTCTCTTCGCAAGCAGAAAGCTGTGCGTTTTTTTTTTTCCTTTTTTCTCTTTAGAAAGGAATGGGTTGAACAATTTACATGTATTCATTTTTCTACATCACGTTTTGAATTTACTACAAAATAGTAATAGCTGACCATGTCTGCTGAAGAGCAATTCAGAATAAACTGCAATACCTTCTTCACCCATTGACCAACGAAATAAAGATATCATTTTATACCTTAAACCTTTATACAAAATAACTCAAATCACCATACAAAAAGCTACATCTATTTAGAAAAAGAGATTCTACAAAAAATAACTTATCCGAGAATCTGCAACCACGTGCAATAACCACATCCGCTCCAAGAACAGAGTTTGAGGATGCGCACCCGTCAGACCACTTGTGACGTCACTCTGTTTACATACAATGCACGGTCTTTTATGCGCCTTATACGTCTTGAAAGAGACAGGAACATCGTTTTATTGTGTTCTGTTATGGTTTACTGATAAAAAAATAACTGAGCCTCGCGTAGAAAACGTGTTGTGGCTGAACACGAAGAGAGCGAAAGAGAAAAAAAAAAAAAAAAAAAATGGCGACCCTTGTAAATTTAGGAGATTGGTAGATAGGCGAAAGTTTCCGTGAGGTATTTCGGCTACCTGGAATTATAATCACAAAGGCGGTTTGGTCGGGCCGAGAAACAAACGATCAGCTAACACACTACGACTACAAGTGAAAGTGCAATGTATAACTACCTGCCACTTACAGTTTACAAGCCAGTAGGTGATAAAAATGGATAGGGGTTCGACACACCGTAAAGGCGCGTTTTTTTTCGCCCGTGGTGCGAGGGCGGGGCGCGGGTCAGGCGAATAGGCCTATAATTATGACGGCCTACCTAAAAATGGACGTAGGAAATAGGTCTAAGATGTAAAGAGACACTAATATTTTTGGTAGATAATTGACGTTAAGAAGAACACATATCAGCTGTTAGCACTATTTGCAGTATCGAACTGTTAAATGAAACACTAAATAAAGAGTTTTTTGGCTGTACCATGAACTAAACAAATTGATATAGAAAGGAAAACAGTAACTTTAGTCCTACAATTTCAGCCCAAAACACTCAATGGATAGATCGTTTTACCCTTTAGAATTCGTTCTTTGTAGCTAAACCAAAATTACGGACTTCACGCCAAAGAGTATATACCTAGTAATCACCTCTAAAGATATGGAGATAAAAGAAACCGTATCTGCAGCACAACTAAAAAAAAAAACAGGTAAGCTGGTAGTCCCTTCAACAATGGCGGATTCTAGAAGGGGGCTAAGCGCGGGAAAATACTCCCCCACAAAAGACGTACACACGATATATTGAAACATATCAATGATTTAAGCCGCAATGGAAATATTGCTGCAAAGTGCTTAGAAAAAAAATCTTAAATGCTAAAAATGACCACTGGAGTAACCACGCCTCCCATTTTATCGTTGCTTCGCGTTCCCGAAATTACTCACACATATTGCTTATATCAATACCAACTTTAACAATACTTTTGTTAAAAGTAAGAGCTGGATCATTTGCCCCCTTATGTTCTTCATACAGGAGAAGCTTACCGATCATAGTTCTTTTTCCTCTTTTGTCTCAAGAATAAATAGTTTAAACAAGATCTGAAAGAAGTATTGTGTTATTTATGTATACATGTTACGAATTCAGATAATACATGTTTACACACTCACACACACACGTACAAACACATACAGACATGAACACACACACACATATATATATCATATTATATATGTATCTCTCTCTCTCTCTCTCTCTCTCTCTCTCTCTCTCTCTCTCTCTCTCTCTCTCTCTCTATATATATATATATATATATATATATATATATATATATATATATACATATATGCATGTATGCAAATATATCATATATGTATATATATATAATATATATATATACATACATATATATATATATATATATATATATATATATATATATATATATAATATATATTATATATATATATATATATATATATATATATATATATGTATATATAAATATATATATGATATACATAATGCATACAATCAGATAACATATATATACATACATACATATATATAATATATATATATATATATATATATATATATATATTTATACATACATATATATATATATATATATATATATATATATATATAATATATATATATATATATATATATATATATATATACTTATACACGCGAATATGTTTATATACAAATATATATACATATAATATATACATATATATATATATATATATATATATATATATATATATATATATATATATATATATATATATATATGCACACGTATATAAAAAAGCGGTAAGGCTTCGAGTAGAAACCAAATAAACTCTCCTCCAAGCGTAATTATAAACATATAAAACATAAATACAAAACACAGTCGCAAAAGTAATGGAAAATGAGTCGGAGTGTTTCGAACTCTAAATGGAAGTGGAAACCAAGAACGAATTATCCGCTTTTGTTTTCTTTCTTCTTCATCCGATCCCTTGGACGGCCAGTTCGAAACGTCACTATTCTTATATTCCATTCCTTTTGCGACTGTTTTTTTTTGTTTTGTTTTTTTAAATATGTGTATACGGATTATTCACTTTCTTTTTGAAAATGTTTCTTCTCGAAACAACTTTTCTGTGGATACTTTCTTTTGTTATTGTATGTTTGATATTTTGGTTTGATGATAAATCTGACGTGTTTTTATTCATAGTGAAAAATAAAAAAACTTTAACATTACGATGAGTCATTTATGGTCAGATACTAAAACCACAGAAAGTCTTATATCATGAAACCTGAGCTAATATTTAATTCCTGATTTACCTCTCTGATTGAATACTAAAGCTGAAGCAAGCTCAACAATTCCAGTTTGACTATGCTAATTAGCAAGTATCAACCTCAGAACCACACCCACATATATAACTTTTTCGTTATTTTTTACTCATTTTAACCTTAGAACCATATGTGAAATTTCGCGATGTGTGTCCGTAGAGTTCTGAAGAATTGTTTGGAAGGTGAAAATGTCGGTCACTCGACATGATAAGTAATATAAAGTCTAATCATAATGCCACCAAAATAATCAAAATAAAAGTCTAAAAGAAACTGAAATCATCATCTCTGAAATCTTTTAAAACCCTTGAACATTAAATTTGTGTTATTCTGTCAAACTGTCAAGCCTACAAGCATACGTTAAAACTCATTACCATTAGCCAGCAGCAAAGATATAGGTGTATATAGAAAAAAAAGTATTAGAGTATCATGCTCAAAAATCCCTGAAGTTAGAAGTGTTGATATTCAACTACATAAACCCGAACTTTTGTAATAAATAACGGTAACTGAATAGTTGTACTCAAGGTTTGGCACATCTAGAACAGGTCTTACTAGTTGCAATTTGTTTAGGCTTTCCACGCATAATCACAAGGTAAATTGCATGCCTGTGTTTGGACGAAAATGTTTTTTTTACGTCTTAAGAATTCATGAACAGTGCATGGAAGGATACTTTACATAACCATCTTATCTTTACGCTGATAATCGTGATCACCAAACCAATGACTCATCTCGTAAAAAAAAAAAAAAAAAAAAAAAAAAACTTCAATGAATGTAAATCTATATAAAAAAAAAGACGTCAATGAATGTAAATCTTTAAATCGACGCGATCACCTCGACCGTAATGACAAAGTCGAACAGACAGACAAACCAGCCTACGCATTTCGTTTTATCACTTACACACGATGATATGTATACCCCTCCTCCCCTCCTCACCCTCCACCTGTTGTCCTTGACCTTGTCCAGGATCTCGTCTTCGCCCTTGGGCTGGATCTGACGTCGACGCAAACACCAAATACTTGTCGGTGGTGATATTGCTGTTCCGTCCAAATGGACAATGGGTTTTGCGCAGGTTCGGGGATAAGAATAAGCCTCAAGATAGTGTTTTTTTTGTCTTATTTTTCCATGTCCTTTTTGGGATTTTTTTTTATTGGTTCTTGTAAGTTATTTATTTATTACGTGGTTTTGTCTCCTACGCTGGGGGTCCATTTCATAAAAAAAAAATAATAATAATAATATTTTAGGCATTGCACTGTTCATGTCATGATTTCACATACACACCATTATTGCAAGAAAGAAAATCAAGAATGAAAATGAAGCTCCTTCCTTCCTTGCGTATTCATCTCCACAGCGTCTGAAGGCCAACGTGAATCATATCCTGGGAACAGGAGGGAGCGTCTACTGTCACAATCCCATCACCCACACACCATCCATAAAGTTCTAAATTAAACCCCTGAAAAATGAAGATATCATTATTTTTGTAACTTGTGAATGGAATATGAGCAGTAGATTTTAAATACACCTCACTCTAGCGTCTTTTGATAACCCTGTGGTATTTTTGGAACTTGCTTAGGACACCTTAACCACATCCGCACCTTCCTCCGCTCCTCGAATGCACCTGCAGCTTGCAAAGTGCCCTCTCGTAATGCACATCAGACACGGATGTTTCTGCTAAATCATATTATACATACACACACACACCCACCTACCCACCCACCCACACCCACAAACCCACACCCACACACGCATACGCACACACATATATATATGTAAATATATATTTATTTATCTATTGTGCACATATACACATAAA
>NW_028234410.1:34811244-34821244 GCF_977035675.1 Penaeus japonicus
TATTGTATCATCTTTTACTGTATATTGATATTTATGCATTTCAGTTAGTGGTTTCTTTTGCTAATTTGTTCAGAAAATTAATAGCATTTTTTATATATGATATATCATCCAAGGTCTTTCTGTTACAGATGTTAGCCCATACAAAGAATTACTCTCAGATGTACGATGGGATCAGCTGATTGAACAGTTTAGAGCAGAGAACCTTAAGTTGTATCAGCTTTCATCACAGTCTGCCTTCTCTGTTGTCCTTCAGTCTGGTCTCTCTGCACTAAAGACTCCACATTGCTACAGGGTATGGAAATGTCTTATTTGTATTAAAGTGATAATAAAGTTATTTAAAAGTATTTAGTAAGAAGGCAGTTTTGCTCATGACTCCGTTGCAAGTAAAAAGAAGAGAAGATTATATTTAAAAGTCATATGATGCACAGAACAATATGTCATTACTTGAAAGGATAGATGCTTCTAGTGAGACAAAAGGACCTATCATCTCTGTTATCTTCTTGCAAGAAATACACTTTTCTTCTCTTAGTACTCAGATGTGAAGAAGTAACAGTTGATTCTAAAAGTATTTTCTGATTTTTCCAGTTAGTCAGGGTGAAAACATTCTTCATATTTTCAGAAGGTTCCATTTATTTTGATATATATTTGTAAATACATCTCTTCCAAATATTCAAATTGTTGTGTTTGAAAATCATATTTTTAAACTAATGAAACTTGCATTTTAAATACTGAAAAAAAAGTTAAGAGGGGCTACAAAATCCTTTTTTTCCAGGGTGCAACAGGTCACAACCCCGATTGCCCTGTGTGTCAGCGTTTTCTAAATGCACTGGCAGCTCCTCTCCCTTATGCCCACTGCTCACAGTCTCGTCTCGTGTGCCACATCAGCGGAGACCAGCTCAATGAAAACAACCTGCCACTTATGTTGCCTAATGGATATGTTTATGGACAGAAGGTGAGGCATTGTTAACAAATTGAAAGTTTGTTGTATTTTGTAAGAGGTTATTATGTAGATTAGAGATTATTTTTAGTTGTGTTATGATATGTCTCCTTTATATGGAGAAGCCTTTGATGCTTTCAACCCACTCACACCAGATGATGTGATATCACATTATCAGAATATTTTCTTAACCCATTCCCGCCGGGCCGTTTCGTCTTTTATGGCGTCAATGCCGGGGCTCTCGAACGCTTAGGCCTAAATCAATTATATCATTGACGGCGTATGACGGCACCCGTGCTATCATATTATATAATCGCCGTCTGTGGCCGGCGGCCGGCGGCATTGGGTTAACTGTAAAAAAATACAAAACCTCTTTTTGTTACCCCATAGAATAGGGTGGGTGAAAATTGCTGAGAGGTTCAGCATGGCCTCTTGCCTTGAGAAATCTCTCAGTGGCAATATATATGTTCCATTATGAATTGGTTCTATCCTATGGCTGTGGTCCTGCAAAGAACTAGAGTGGAATGTCTTATGTGATTTTTTTTATTTATCATATTTTTATTCTGAGCAGAGAAATAAAGACAAAATTTCACAGTATCCATTGTATAAGCATCCAAAACCTATACAAAGCATCTTCAACTAAAATTGTTGACTTCTTTTTTCCAGGCACTTCAACAAATGGCAAATGAAAACAATGGGACTATTGTCTGTCCACGAACACGACAAACTTACAACATTCGAGATGCTGAAAAGGTGTTCGTAATGTGAGCATATTTGCTCAGCATAAGATGTGTTTGTAAGATTATAAAACATCTAACACATGTCATAAAGTATGCCATACTGTTTTTCTTATCATCATTATTCTTTTGTAATACTGTAATTGCTTTTTAATGGAATTTATGCTGTTGTACAGTGTCCTTAGTTATTACTTTTTTCTATAGACCTAAAGATAACATATGTAACTGTTACAGGAATCATTATCAGGATTGTTATCATTTAGGAAAGATGAGAAAAAATGAAATTCTCTTTCTTCTGCCTTAGATCTATAATTTAAGGATTAAATGATTAAGTTTCAAGTATTTTGTGTTGTTGATCGAGCAAATTCATTTTGAAAGCTGGATCATTGCATGCTGTTCATCTTTTTATGTAAAAATAAGTCTATCAGGGATGTAAGACATGAGATTATCTGGAAACCAAGTTGCAGCCATGACAAGGATATGAATTTATTGTTTTTCCTATTTCTTTGTAAATTCTTTTTATTGTTTTTCATTGTATTATTATTATTTTTTTAAGTTCTATTTATTTAATCTATTAATTTATTTGTGAGAGAAAGTGTAACCTTTTGTAAATTACAGAGATTTAGTTTCTTTTTTTTAGTATTAAGCCAGAGGGTTTTTTGGAAATATTTTGCACATACTAGCAGCATTTATGAAATATTGGGAATGCAGTCCATTAAAAAAAAGCAAGACAGAAGGTTTAAAGATCTAAAAGTTCAGGACATTAAAGCAAACCAGATGAGTCCATAGCAAATGATTAATCTTTAACCCATTGGTTGCGGTGTTAAAATAATGTTTGTGCAGTAGGATGACTGTTTTACATGTCTGGCACGGTGCCATCCGTGTCTATGACCAACTCTGCCTTTGCAGCAAATCATGCCATCCGCTGCTAATGGGTTAAAGGGTTTTCCTTAATACTTTTGATGGAAATGTTTCATATGAAACCAAAATTACTTTGTTTAAATAGTTTACTTGAAAAAGGGCTTAAAATGAGTGTTTAATATATGGCGGTACATGCTACAAATCACTACATATGCTCTAGGTCTGTGGTTAATTGAAAAATATGTTGAATGCTCAGAAATCTACAGACTGTCAGAGGTGTGCATTTTGATAAATGAGGCAGGAAGTAATACCTTAAAATTTTATAGGACATGTCCATAGGGTATATGTAAACAGATAGATGATAGAAGAATGCTTAGAAGACATGAAACAAGATGAGAAACTGAAAATTGACGGAAATATCAGCAAGGAAGGAAAGAGAGAAGAGAAGGTAACCATTGTCTGTGTTATTGTTTATCTTTGGCCTGTGGACTTGTTAGATCTTAGAGCTTTAGAGAACTGCTTAACAAGTGCACAAAATACAAATTAGATTAACATTTGTCTTCCAGTGCCCTGTACTAAGAAAACACAAAAGACCAAATATGTAAAGGATATTTTGTATTGTAAGCCTGTTTTTTGTATATTCCCATTATCCCACAAAGTTTTTTTTTTTCATCATTGTGAATAATCCCCTCTGGCCTTATTTTAACTGATTTTTATATATATTTTTTTTCAGTAGCAATTTCAGATATTTTTGTATTTTGTTTAAATATTTATATATATATTATATATATTATAT
The DNA here is from genome assembly GCF_977035675.1 of Penaeus japonicus. Taxonomy (NCBI): domain Eukaryota; kingdom Metazoa; phylum Arthropoda; class Malacostraca; order Decapoda; family Penaeidae; genus Penaeus; species Penaeus japonicus. The sequence goes on from NW_028234410.1 coordinate 34,814,576, forward strand.
ATATATATATATATATATATATATATATATATATATATATATATATATATATATATATATATATATATATATATAATGATATTTTAATGCCATTAATGTGTTTTTTATTGTAATTTTTTAAAACTTGTTATTTTTGCTATTTCTTTTTTTTAATGGCTTCATTCACATTTGAGTTTCATTCATATACCGGTGTATATATATTTTTGGATCACTCGGAAAAGTTTATATGGAAATTTTTGTCTTTTTTTTGTCTTTTTTTGAGGCTAATAAATAAATAAATATTATTTTAACTATATTTTTGAAGGTCAAATTCTTGAATGCTCAACTTTTTTTTCAACTAAGTTTCTTTTGAAAAGGATGAAGAGAAATGTGTTTTTTTTTCCATTTTTTTTTTACATCTATAATTTTTTTTTCCAAGGCAGACTCGGTCTTGTGTTAAAAACAAATGGCAACCAATTGTGACTGGTTAGATAATATTCAGGATGAAGTATGGGTGAATATCATGTGAAATAAAGACAGTTAACTTAATATACAATTGTTTCATTGACATTGTTTTTGTTTTTCTATTACATAATTAGTTATCTTAGTGAATAAGACTATTAGTACCCTATCATTATGTCTTATCCATCTACATAAAGTTTGGGATAGAGAAAATATTCAAGTTAAACATTATATAGATAAAATATTCTAGACAACTGATGATAAAAATGTGATGAATTACATTACTATTCAAGTAAGACATTATATAGATAAAATATTCTAGACAACTGATGATAAAAATGTGATGAATTACATTACTGTTCCCTGATGGAGTTATTGTTCTACTGGATATTCAGGAGCTACTTGTGAGTGGCTGGTGATCCTAGCCACTCCTAGCTCAAGACAGAAGACAATCAGGCCTGCTATGAGGCCACTTGCTAACACCAGCAACATACCCTTGGAGGAAAGAAAGAAAATAAATTATTATGATGTAAGATATAACATGGGGATTAACAAGTATTCTGTAGTATGTATAAAAGTACTGATATAAAGGAACTAATATCTCTATCTATCTATCTATCTATCTATCTAAATATATATTACATATATATATATATATATATATATATATATATATATATATATATATATATATATATATATATATATATATATATAAATGCAGTTATTTCATTTATTACCCTAAAAATAAAATCTGCAAGAAAAGAAGGAATAGTTTTGGCTTAGCCATACAGAATATCGTGATATACAGGAACACAATTTATATATCCAGTGTTTAGAACCATATTGTTAGTATAAATGTACCGTTTGCTTTAGTGGTTGATTTATGAACAGAGCGCAAACTAGACTTACTATCGTCTTACTAGAATCAGTTTTTATACCGAACTTACAATAAAAATTATATGTCCGGTTTGTCCTTTATTTGGCTGTAGTGCCACATTGCCGAGGGTTATTAATATTGTAATTTTACATATACTTAAAGTTTCAAAAAATTACAATCCAAGTAAGTATCATCATTCGAGAAAATGAGCAATGAATGAATCTGTGAATTTACATGAAAAAAATCATCATCACAACTGTTAAAAACTTGTACAAAAATGAAATGAAACACAGACACAACTAGAGAGCATAAGCCTCCGCCAACACCCAAAAGTCTACCCCACGCATTAAAAAATAAATAAATGAATAAATGCTAATGGTAGCGAACACATCTGTGAGGTTTCGGATCATTAATGTGATCTGAGTCACCATTAAAATCTAACCCCTTGCTCCATGGGCGACCTACCTATTAACTGTCGTCACAATTCGTCAGCAATTTGATTCTGCCGACCAACCAGTCAATAACTGTCAGAAATGAATCATATCCTTGGCAGATGTAACGGAGTTAAAGAATTAGCTTCTTAACCTACGACGCTTCGAGTTAGGCTAGTGACAGAGAATCGTTTTTTTTACTGTCTGATTAGGTGTCTAATCCGACTTGCAACATCAAGGATTAGTGTTTCCATTTTTCATTGCGGATATGGTTCATTTCTTATTTAACAAAAACAAGACTTACCCTTATGCTATTATACTTTAGTTTGTCCTTGACCAGTATCTCTTCTGGAGAACGCGAGCACACTTTCACCGGGGGAGAGGCATCCCTTTTCCATTTCTTGAATATTCCAGACTTGTTTAATTCCGCCAGCCTAACGTGGGGTGATATATTTTCTACTGATGTACGATAGTTATTGTATATTTCCATCACAATTAGGATATATCATTATGAGAGTTGCATTCAGTGTTATATCCGGTCAGGATTCCTTGAGACACACACACATAAACACACACACACACACACACACACACACACACACACACACACACACACACACACACACACACACACACACACACACACACTTACACAAGCACGCTCACCAACATGCCACAGCAGAGAGTTTCCCATAAATGACTGTAGTAAGAATGACTTCTACTGACCTGTGATTTATAGCATGTTGGATGGGACTGCCCTTCTGAACGACCATACTTTCTGAGAAAGACATGATGCGTTCTTTCCCAGTGTAGAATTCACACTTCCCTGTAAATAATGCCGGGGCTTATGTTACTACCTTGTTGAATCACTCCTGCTGCAACATCTAGTTATTCCTATTATGGATTTTAAATGTCACAATTGATAATGATGGTAATGATAATAATGATGATAGTAACGATAATTTCTGCTTACAGTGATAATAATAAAAATGATCATTACAATAACACTAACGATCATAATGACAATGATAATCTTTATAACAACAGCAAAATAAAACAGTAGGGCCTAAATAAACAATCATAGTAACAATGTAAAAAAACAAAACAAAAAACAAACAAACAAACTAATACTGATGATTGAAAAAAAATAATAACAGTAATAAATCGCACCACTACCATCATCACAACCCTCCATCACCATCCCCACTTCTACAAAGAGTAACAACACAATCGAAAAGACTACCAGATTCCAAGTGCTCCTCAGCAGCGACCAAATCAGCTAATGGCCCATGCAGGAAAAAGACGAAGTCGCGTTGGCGAGACTTGATCAGCGAGAAAATGTCCTTCACAAATTTCAAACGACCCTTCTGTTCTAACTTGGATATCTGCTTAAACAGTTCGGTCTCTTCTTCCTGTTGGGTTTGAGGGTAGATCGTTGTTTAGTTAATGGGTAAAATTGTATATCCATTGGTTGGTGATGGAGGTTTTTTTCTGTGGGCGAGAATGATGAGGATTAGTTTGCTTTAACATTTAATATATATATATATATATATATATATATATATATATATATATATATATATATGTACCTATATCATATATATATATATATATATTTTGTACATATATATATATATATATATATATATATATATATATATATATATACATACATATATACAGGTATATATATTATATATATATTTTTTATATATATATGTATATATATATATATATATATATATATATATATATATATATATATATATATATCCAGATCGGTTCTGATCGGATATGTATTTGAGACATTTAAAACGTCACGAAAAATTTACCTTACTGAGCGCACGTACGATATTATCAATAGAAATTTTGATTTGAATATGTCTACATTTAGTGTTAAAAACTCTTCAAATGGATTTGAGTACTAATCGAATGAACCTGCATATAGATGATTAGAGTTAGATAGATAGTTGGATGGACAGATGGATAGATAGATACATATAGATGTATATATATGTACATATGTATATATATATATATATATATATATATATATATATATACATACATTTATATTTATAAATATAATATATAAATATAATATATATATAATATATACATACATAATATATATATATATATATATATAATATATATATATATATATTATATATATATAATATTATATATAATATATATATATATATATATATATATAATATATATGATGTATATGTATATGTGTGTGTGTGTATATGTATTGTATATATATATATATATATATATATATATATATATATATATATGATATATATATATATAATATATATATTATATCTAAATATATATATGAAAAAAAAAAAATATATGTGTGTGTGTGTGTGTGTATATTGAGAGAGAGAGAAAGAGGAAGAGAGAGAGAGAGAGAGAATGAGTGAGTGTATCTTAATGTCCATCGTACAATTATTAATTTGATAATCAAATCTGCACACGCAAGTTTTCTCTCTCCCTCTATCTATCTTTCTCATACTTACATTTAAATGTAAAAGGGTCTATGACAGGATATATCACGCCTGGAAAATCTGTAATATCTTAACAAGTACTTATCTCATGCAAATATTTTTTTTCTTTTTCTCCACTCATTTCTCAAAGCTCAATCGTGCATACAATATGCACCGTTGCTAACCTCATAGGGTAAATAACGAGCGCATTGCACACTGTCCTATTATTGCTTCTTATTTTCTTTTTATCGATTGGCTGAAGAGAATGGAGGTATTTGTAACACGCAGATGCGATATAAATTGATATGACACTTACCACTTTGTCTAACACGGCCAGTAAAACATTATATATACATATCTCGCTTTCACAAGTCGGAACTAGCATGACTTATTTTCAGGTTCACAACGGTTGGGGGGGAAGCCTTAAGTTACGAGGTGCTGTGAAGTCACGCAAGGGTGGTTAAAAGTTTGTTTATGCTTTATATAATCAATAAATGAAACAAAGGGGATATTGACCTTTCTTAACATGACCCATACATTATAGGGAGAACCCAGCCACACCTACGTGACTACCAGTGTTTTCATTTAATTTTATTATTTTTCTCATGATTGTTAGAGGGTTTCCTCAGGGGGTTCTCATAAGAAATAAACCTCTGAGTGGTGGCGGCGTTACCGAAAAATAGTAAGAAAAGTTTAAGTCCACACATGATATACCGTGCGCGTGGTGGCATTGACGCCAAACTTGTCTCATACACACACACATATATATGCGTGAGAGAGAGAGAGAGTGTGTGTGTGTGTGTACGTGTGCGTGTGTGTGTAGTCTTCTAACAATGATAATGCTAAAAAAATCCTCGTCTTCATCTGATTGGCGCGACCCAAACTACTACAATCTCAACTACGCATGACAGTCGTTGTACCCTGATAATTTCGGTGTAAACGGTCGACGCCTCCAGGACGGCGGTGAAGCGATCGTTTCCCAGGACATCACTGACACTCTGGACAGGGTGGGGCACGAACCGCACGGCAAAGGCGGAGGTGATGGTGGAACAGTACGCCCAAACCATCACTGTTGCCAGTAGCAACCATGAGCCTAAAATGCAACGTTGCCAACCGCGGGGGGACGAGCGCATATCTGCAAAAAGGAACGATCAGCATGAAAATGATTTAGAAAATAAATTAAGTATTATCTTTCTATGAAAACGGGTATCATAAATTGAATAAAGATACACGAACTGATTAATTTCGTCATCAATTCTTGGATAATTACATAATGACCGACATTCCCAAAAGCACAACATCATAAATAGAGCACATGGTACACAGCGTTGATATTTACCCTGCTAACAGTCTTCCTACCTACCTAATACACCTTTTTGACCAGTATTAAATAAATCTTGTTCTTGGGCCACAGAAAGCTACTAGGGGGTCCGCGGGATGGTTGCCCAACAGATTTTCCTGCTTAGCGTCAAAGGGAGATTGGATAGGTTGGATTGTACATTGGATAAATACATATGTATATATACAGGATTTAGATATGTTCGAATTATTTCATCATGTGATCTTATTGCAACGGTATTTCATATTAGACTATACCCTATCAAAGATAACGGTTATGCCCTTGACCTGTGGGTCCCCATGAGCTTTTTTGACATTGAAATGTATAAATTAATAGCGATACAATATAACGATCCAGTTTTATGTACATTCAAAGATCTAGCTAGCTACTTAATAAATAATCCGAAGGGGCGTTAACTTAATAACGGTCACCAATCACCAGTAGTGTTTGTTGACGATGCAATGAGAGCGTAGAGGGATTTTAAATAAGTAGTTTTTGTATGATAAAAAGAAACCCTAGATTCTCCCATGGCAGCTCAATTCCAGAGCTTGACTCACCACTACCAAGAATAAAACTGCATCTAGGACATTTTGAATAGGACTACAAAATAGGAGAGATTTTATTTCTATTTCGTTAGATTCAATGCATACTTTTGATAAAGAAAGAGTGGAAGGAATATCGCTTTTTCCAATAGGTATTTTGTTAAATTAGTTAGTATATAGCTTCCTCGCATATAGCATATAATGGCTAATGCAGATAGTACCTATCTGAGGGCTTAACCAAATAGTAATTAAAAATCGTTACTTTATTGCTGGCTTCTACTCAAGATCATTCAACTGTGATTTGTGATCGAAGTCAAACACGCCAGGTTTCTCAAACATCGACTTCATCAGGCGAATCGATTTTGATTTTGGAAAATCAGAAAACTAGGATATTTCCTTTTCCGCATATGGTCGTACCTTATCTTCGACGGAGACGTACCTTGTAGGACAAGGATCCTCAGCAGGTCAGTCAGAAGCGCTTGTGAGAGCGGGTAGCGTCCATTGGCCCAGCGCGAGAGGCTCAGTGCCACAAGAG
>NW_028234410.1:34841244-34843744 GCF_977035675.1 Penaeus japonicus
TATATATATATATATATATATATATATATATATATATATATATATATAAATAATTATGTGTGTGTGTGTGTGTGTGTGTGTGTGTGTGTGTGTGTGTGCAGAATATAATAGCAACTATATCAGTGTCTACAGCTCAAAAAAGAAAAAAAAAGAAAAAAGAAAACAGGTAATGTATGAAAATGATATAAATTATATCTGTTTCTTCCCCTCAATCATTCTAACTTCCTTTACTCTTACTCTCCGCTTATCTCTAGCTCCTCCCCTTTTCTTCCATCCGAAAGCGTTACCATACAGGTTCTTCTTCTTTCATTATTATCATATTTATTATATCTTCATTACTCTCCATTCCATTTTATCATTCATCCCTTTACTCTCAAATCCCCTAAAGCTTCATCTTTTTCTCTCTATATCGTAATTTTCTCATCATTATCCCCTTCTTCCACCCCTTCTTTTTATCATCCCCTCGCCACTTATCTCTTCCATCTTTCCCACACCAAATATTATAATAATAATAGATTTGATAATCAGTAGAATGTTTGTTGCATTAACCTGACCAACCCGAGTTAAGAAGACGTTACCCGGTTAATTTGAATTTGAGAATCGCAATAGAAAAAATAATTTGTTAATTATGTGGAAGGAGAGATCCCTTTCGTAGTTAAATAAATGGTCGTCAAGGTAAAAAATAAAGGTTCTCTTTTTAGTTCTTTGGAAAAGGGATTCCTAACCTTGTGTGTCTTCAAGTGCCGCTGGAAGAAGAGATTATATTGACCATCTTGTATTTTATTTTTTTGATTAAGAGGATCATGTACTTGTGAGGGTTAGTGATGACTGATTGTATGGAATATTTCCGAATAACATCGTTGTATTACAAAGGATTATCATCACTAAGGTGGCAGATATCAAATTATCATCATATACGTGTCAGCCTATCACCAATTTTTAATTCTATATATATCGGTAAGGAAAAAAAATTACAGTTTCTTTTACTTTTAAAGTCATACTTTGTACTTATAAGTTGTAAGTTATATATTCTCGCACTTCTCAAAGTAAAATGTTAGGGTTTGGAAGTAGTTCAAAATTTGGATGTAAATAAGTTACCTTCAACGAATTTATACAAAGAAAATTACATGCGCTTACTATCAACTATATACAGGCCTATATCTGTCTCATAAAGTGCACAGTGTACTTTGCTCATTTGTTATTCATCCGGAAAGATTTAATGACCATATCGCCTTAGCCATTTTCTCATCCACCCTTTTATATTCTAGCAAACAAGCCTCTAATTTTTTATTCCGATTTCATTCTCTTTTATTTTGGGGTACTTTTATGCGTGATTTTTTATTGATTGTGTCTTGTATACCACCGATTGGTGTGTAGTGCAATCTTACGAGGATGAAATGTCTGCTCCCGGGGTATATCTGCCACCGAGGTTTCTGTATATGAATAATGTAAGTAAAGGATTGAATAAAGGTATATATATTAATGCACACACCCACACACCCACACACACACACACATATATATATATATATATATATATATATATATATATATATATATATATATATATATATATATATATATGAATATGTATATATATATACATATGTATATATGAATATTAATATATATATATATATATATATATATATATATATATATATATGTGTGTGTGTGTGTGTGTGTGTGTGTGTGTGTGTGTGTGTGTGTGTGTGTGTATATATATATATATATATATATATATATACATATATAAATGTATATATATGTATATATGTAAATATATACAATTATACATCTATCTATCTGTATGTGTGTGTGTACACACACACACACACACACACACACACACACACACACACACATATATATATATATATATATATATATATATATATATATATAATAATAATAATAATAATAATAATAATAATAATAATGATAATAATGATCATAAAACACTGCCACAAAATTAAATGAAAAACTCGCGACGTTTCGAACTTTTTAAAGAAAGCTGGAAACGTCGTGAGTTTTTCCTTTCATTTTGTGGCAGTGTTTTATTATATCTATTATGTGCACGTTACTGTGTTTGTGTTTTTTAAAATTTATATATATCTATATCTATCTATCTATCTATGTATATGAATATAAATATATGCAGATACATACATATATATGTCTCTCTCTATATATATGAATATATATATATATATGTATATATATGTGTATATATGTATATATATATATATATATATACACACACACACACACATATGTGTGTGTGTATGTGTGTGTGTTTATGTGTGTGTGTGTGTGTGTGTGGATGTGTGTGTGGATGTGTGTGTGGATGTGTCTGTGTATGTATGTATGTGTGTGTGTAAATATATACATATGAATATATGCATATATTTTCCTACTCATAGTTACATGCAGTATATAAACTGCAGATATTTGAAACATAACGCAAACCATCTTAAAACGAGTGAATAATCTTCCCCTA
>NW_028234410.1:34851244-34856244 GCF_977035675.1 Penaeus japonicus
GCCCACACCGCAGCCCCGAACAGCGACGTCTATCCATCCTGTTGATGACTTTGGTACATAGCTCTACCATTTGTCACAATACTAGTGAATTGTTACTTTGCTAAGGGTGATTCATCCGTCCATTAACCCGCTACTCCTTGAAGGAATTATCCGAAGTCCAAACTTCACTGATCGACACAGCAGGACTAACGAGCAAGTCCGATCACATAGCTGTTGTGGTGTCGACGACTCTTAGTGTGTCCGGCCGTTATCGGATTGGCATGGCTGAGGAAACTTCGGTGAGGGGCGACTGGCGGGTGGACGTTCAGCCTGGCCGCCGTGTGTCCAGCGGAGAGAGGTTGCTCGGGGTGCACCCTCTTCGCCCCCACTGGAGCTTTCACGACCGGAAGCCCTGCGTAGGCGAAACCTGCCGGGAAATCGAAGTCGTACTGCTGCGGGTAGTAGTAATAGGGGGAAGTGTACCCTCCAGAATAAGTGTCCTGCGTCTGGTACTGAATCTGCTGCTGGGATGGCTGAGACTGTGGCACAGGCTGCGGTGAGACATGTTGCTGTGTTTGCTTTTCGTATTGCAATTGGAATTTCTGCTGCTGTTGCTCGAGATCTCTCTGCAAGGCTTCGAGCTTCTCTTGCTGAAGTCTCAGCTGGCGCCTTTGCTCCTCCAGTTGGTCCTGCTGCTGCTGATACTGGAGCTGCTGTTCCTGCAAGAGAGCACTCTGCTGTTTCTGCAGGGCCTCTTGCTGTACGAACTGAGGCTGCTGAGTCTGAGGCACGTTGACAGCATGAGTCGTTTGGTACTGCGAGTTGGGACTCAAAGGCGGCGGTATGTCGAACTCACTCGTGCCTTCAATTGCGCCGGTGAAGGCAGGTGTTCCAAGCACTTGTGAGGCAGGCGTGTCGGGACTGATTGGGAGGTCGTTTCCTAGGACTCTGAAGCCTTTCTCGTCTGCGATGTACGAGCGAACCACCTGATGATACAAATAGAAACGAAAATAGGATTCCTTCTGCACTGCGGCTAAAATTCGGGGGTTATTTGCTCATTCGCTAATGTGATTTGATTCTTTTCTTAATGATAAACTGTTCTATAATTATGTCAACTATTTTTATATGCAATCCTTCTATCAAGTGTATATATCTAGATGATTTAGCAAATTAAAATTTATTACACGACTAATATGAATAATATTTCATAATTGCCTCGAAAAACACACGTTGATCGTATATCTGCGTTTCCAGTAAAGATCCTCAATTGTCATATTATCAGTTCTCATTAAATAAAGATTCCTTCATTTTCTATAAAATGAAATCAATAACAATTTGTCTTAGAGATTAAGGATGATGGTAATGCAAATTATGATAGCAATGATCAACGATGATCATATGGCTAATAATGCCGATTATATCAATGCCGATAAATGGTTGTAAAAAAGAGAGAAAAAAACAGCAACAGTAAAAAAAATTAACAATAAGAACATTAACGGTAAAAAAAAAAAACATTTGAATAATGACAATAACAATAACTATGATGATATTATGGTGATAGCGATCATAATGCTAATGGTGCTCTGACTGATGATACTATTAATAGTGATAATACAAATATTAATACGAATATTAATGATGACGATAATAAGGATAAAAAACAGTAATATAAACAGTAAACATAATCACAATAACAATAATAATTATAATGGAAATAATGATCACTATATTAATAATAACAATATCAATACTATCAATGATAATAACATGAATAACAAAACTAACAACGACCAAAATGCTAATTACGATACCAGAAACAAACAACATAAAAAACAACAGACAGAAGCCGTCGCCGCGTCTCACCTGCTTGCCGTTGGGGTCGAAGTACCTGTAGGATCCAACAACGGTTCCCGTGGGCTGACGGACCTCCACCTTCGCGATGCCGTCCCCTGTGTTGTAGCCGTAGTTGTAGGGCCCCCCCGCCTTCGCCACGGCATACGCCCCTCGTTCTTGGGGCGCCGCCGCGTACACCACGCCCCCAGAACCGACTCGGTTCAGCTGACCAGCCGCCGTCGCTGTGTTCCGCCCCAGCGCGCTACATAGGGCGGTTAGTAAGAAGACCTGGTGGGGTGGAGGGAGGGAGGGGGTGGAGGTGTTATTTTGGGCCGTGGTGGTAGTGGGGAAAGGGGGAAATAATTGGGATGATTAAGTTGATGATGATGTTGGCATATTTATGTGGGGATCTTCAAAGTAACTGGAATCAACTAATGCTCTAACTATTACAGTTAAATTACAGAAGGAATATATCCATGGTCTGTTTTGATAGGTCTTTGACTTCATGGTGTCGTAGAATTCGGTATCGAATATACTTTTAAATGCCTCGAGGTTTTCGCGGCCCAGCGCGAGGAGGGAAATATTATCTTTGTAAATTAGTAACCAGAACTTGCTCTAATAGTTATTTAGAATAATATTTGACGTTAACAGTTGACTGATATTTCAGAATTCTAGAAGAAAACATTTTCATTTCGAAACAGAATCGTTGCCAAAGGCACACTTAATTTTAGAATGATGAATCTAATTCCTAATGGAGGCATCAGCTTAATGGACTCGACATATATGACGATTACCTGTCCGCCCACTCCTCTTGCAACATGTGTATAATCCTCTCAATCAAAGCAATAACACGAGACGCACGAGCGACGCCCAGGCGGATGCAAACTAGCCGCGTCGCGTAGGGGATCCCGTGCGACCGATATTCTCTTCATGGCTTGATGCCTGCAGCCCGAAGCCATCATGAATATTACCCGCCGACGCCTCCTGCCCGAGCTGTTGCCTTCGCGCCACAAGGTCGCAATGCCTCCATAGACATCGCGGGTAATGTGACTTTTGCCCCGGGTTGTCATAAGAGCTAATTGTCCGTAGGGGACAGCTAAAGAGGATATTACTCGGTATATTCATGGCGCGAAGTGCGTGGGCATTTATAGGCAGGGCAAGGCAGGGCGGCGGCCGGAGCTACTCCAAGGCCGCTGTCCATACATACCCATCTGCTGCCCGTCAGGGTCCTATGACCTTTTACCACGACCGTACCGCTATAAGCATCGTCTTTACTCTTAATAACATTCATGATTAAGCTTCCTCTACCTCATCTCGAGTCTTTTTCAAAAGCGGCAAAGGACAGCACAGAGGTCAAACCAAGGGACGAACACCCTTTCCCCTGAGAACCAGATCGAGGAGTCTCCTGGATCTCCATATATAGGCAACCACGACCCCGCCCTCACTGGTTCACTGCGTCACTAGGTGCTCTCGGCGTTGGGGGAAGAAGTTTCACTGTGTTTTGCTGCTCATGGCATAATGACTGATCTACAGTGACTAACGATAGGTTCAGATGCTTGTATTATCTACATTATTGATAGGAGCACATAGGAGCACAGCTGTGAAAAGGTACGCAACCGTATCAGGTCTTGACATCTTGGGAGACACCCTGAAGAATCTAATGATCACACCATGGGCGGCTGTTGGTGTTTTTCTCTAATTACGTCATGCTCAGGTACATATCTGCGTTTTAATTATGTGTACAAATTAATACACAAACGAGAGTGGTTGTTTGTATGCCTTTGTTGACGGATGAGTAGAAATCGGGTGTAAATACGTAATTGTGTGGGTGCGTGTGTATGTGTGTGCATGCGTGTGTGTGTGTGTGTGTGTGTGTGTGTGTGTGTGTGTGTGTGTGTGTGTGTGTGTTTGTATGTGTGTGTGGATGCGCTCGCGTGTGTGTGCGCGTGCGTGTTTATGTATCTGCGAATGTTTGTATGAATGTGTGTGTGGATAAGCGTGTGTGTGTGTTTGTGGATAAGTGTGTGTGTGTGTAAGTGTGTGTGTGTATGTTTGGATAAGTGTGTGTTCCTGTTTCTATAAGTGTGTACCAGGTGTAAGTGTAAGTCTATCTGTATCCATATCTACATCTACAGCCTTCCCATTGGATGTTTGTGTGCACGCCTGTCCCTGATTGCATATACGTCCACGCACACACAAAAAAAATAGCTGACGGTCATGGTGGCCATCCATGTTTGGGGCATCGATATCAAGGTCATGGTATTTCTAGCTCACAACACGCATACATTTACCTCAACACTGAGAGTATTGTTTATATGATAGATAATCAATACTTTGTTTGTGTTTTGGCTTTTTATTACTCTTAATTGTGTTTCCCTTTGTTTTGACAAGACACCAATTACAAATATACGTTTTTGATGGGGATGGGGGCTTTAAGAATTTTAATGAAATGACGAAAGAAAAACAAAAAGCAAAACAAGACGTAATGTTATGTTTAATAAATATAGCATTTCCAGAAGAAATGCCACGCATCACCAAAAGAAAAATATACAATTCTCAAGCATCTTCGAGCGACTACGCAAAATCTTCAGACAGCGCCATACGCGGAAAAAAATACCAACACAAAGCCGTCAATAAATCACCACAATTTCTCAAATTTCTTCCGGAAAGAACGAACAAATCACTAAATCAAACCCATGACAGATCCTTATTGAAAAAAAGACGCACGAAAGCTTAGGCAATTATAACTACAGCTTGAACAACAGATGCACTTACCCGAGCGTTCATGGCGGTGGCGAGTGGCGGAGTGTGGCGAGACAGAAGGATCTCAGCTGCCTTATAACACACTCCCACGCACCCACGGCGTTCGACCCTCGTCCTTCACGTAGGACTTCGCAAATAGGATAAAGGTCCTTTGGCTCTACTTCAGTAAGACCTTTCTGAATTGATTAGATAATCGATATATCCTTTCCGTTCTACATATTTCTCTGATCTTCAAAATTGGATGATTTTTTTTCTTCTTGTTTCGATCTTTTCTCTTAGATTCGCGTTACAAAAAAAGAAGAACGAAGGCTGAATGCAGAAAAAAAAACAATATCCAATATCGAAAACATCATTACTATAAACATACTCCCATGCAGCAGCGCAGACAGGCCTTCCTCCCACACGACCCCTGGATATTAGCACAC
>NW_028234410.1:34861244-34871244 GCF_977035675.1 Penaeus japonicus
TCTGGGCGGCAACTTCGCCTACTCCACCCACGAGGCTCACGCCTACGCCGTGCAGACACCCGTCATCGGACAGCGCACCGTGCCCGTCGGCGTCTCCTACCACCACGGAACTCCCGTCGTCAAGACCTCCACTGACTACATCACCCAAAAGATCCCCCAGGTCGCCTACACCTACCCTCAGGTCGCCGTGCAGGCTGCCGTTCCCCAGGTCGCCACCTATGCTGGTCTTCCCCAGGTCGCCACTTACTCTGGTCTGCCCCATTTTGGCTCCTTCGCTGGTCTGCCCCATGTTGGCACCTACGGCGCTGTGCCCTACCCCTACGCCGCCGTGGTCGCAGCCAAGCCTGCTGAGGCCGCCGCTGAGGAGGCCTAAGATGGCCCTCTGAGACGATCGTGTAGGACGTTTCCTGTTTCCTTGAATCTCCTTCTACTGCTTCCTTCGACGGCCGATCCTGGCGTGGCCTCCCCGGCGCAGCGACAGAGCCTCCGGGTTGGTCGCTGCGCCTCGTATAGCTCCGGTGTACAAACTTGTGTGTTAGTGTTAATAAAACAATTTAAATATCTTCCTGCTTTGAACTTACAAATCCTAATTTAGGGAGATGTAAAGTTAATTGTCATAGTGAACAAGCATATGCAAACTACATATACACAGAGTATGTTTGATTTTGAGTATATGGGGAAGATATAAATAGAAAGAAGGATCATATAAATAAATAAATATATATATATATATATATATATATATACATATATATGTATGTATGTATATATACCGAAATGTATGGCATTCGTAGATTACGAAAAGGCATTCGACTCGGTACATATAAAGGCTGTACTAGATGCAATTCGTAAACAAAGAGTAGATTAAATATATTGTAGATTATTAGAGGATATAGATAGAGATAGTACAACGACCATCAAAATGCACGTAGAAACCGATAAAATACCAATAAAAATGGTGCTAGGCAGGGCGACACCATCTCACCAAGACTGTTCACAGTTTACTTAGAGGAAGTATTCAAGAAGATAGATTGGAAGGAGAAAGGGATTAAAATGGGAATGAACGCTCATGCAATCTAAGATTTGCAGGTGGCATTGTTCTTTTCGGCGAGTCAGCAAATGAATTATAACAAATTACTAGGCGATTTGAATAGGGAAAGTCTGAAAATTGGCCTTAAAATGAACATGATAAAGACATGTTCAACAGTTGAACCACAGTTGAGCCAATACAAATTCAGAATGAGGTACTAGAATCAGTAAACGAGTATGTATATCTAGGGCATCTCATCCAGGCGAATACATCCTGCGAAGCCGAAATAAAACGACGAATCAGGCTAGGTTGGAGTGCCTTCGGTACTCAAAGTAATATATTATAAGTCCGTCTACCCCTATGTCTAAAAAAAGGGTCATGCCATATGGGTCAGAAACATGGACTATGAACAAAGCACTTGAAAGGAAATTAGTAAGTGCCCAAAGAGGAATGAAAAGGTTTATGCTAGAAACAAGAAAAGAGCTACATGGATCAGGCAACAAACAAAAGTAGAGGATATGCTTAAGGCCATTAAAATAAAGTGGCAGTGGGCAGGACATATAGACAGGACAACAAGTGGACAAAGAAAACAACAGAATGGGAAATACACAACACAAAGAGACCAAGGGCAACACCAATGACAAAATGGCGTGATGAAACAGCGAATTTCGCAGGAATAAACTGGAATCAGAGGACACAAGACCGGAATGACCGGAAAAGATTGAGAGAGGCCTACGTCCTGCAGTGGAATGACACAGGCTGACGATGATATTGAAGATGATACATATACAGACACACATAGATAATATATACATATATATGTATATTGTATATGTATATTGTATATATATACATATATATACATATATATGTATATATATCTATACTATATACACACATATATATATACACATATATATATATATATATATATATATATATATATATATGTATATATACATACATATATATATATATATATATATATATATATATATATATATATATATATATATATATATATGTATGGATACGGGCCCTGTATGGAAGATATTTTTGTATTTCATAACTAAGGAGCCTTATTCTTATAATTATCTCGTTCGCTATTTTCTTTATTTTACTTTCTTATCTTTACTCCAAGACAGATAAATCTTAAGGTACTTTTTTATAAATACCTTGTAAAGTAAGCCTTGATAGACTCGGGTTACAAAGTCTGAATAAGTGATAATTTCATTATGTTTCTTTTTCATTTTTTATACATCGGTTCATACATCCCCAATGCTGTTTATGGCACCAATGAAAACAAATAAAATAACAAATCAAAACATGGTATTACAGATAGGGGAGAGGAAAATAAACTACTGCAGTTATGAGGATGATAATGATAACAATAACAATGATAGCAATAATAATACTAATGATGATAATGATAATGATGATGATAATGATGATAATAATGATAATAATAACAGTGGTGATAATGATGATAGTAACGATAATGCTATCAATAGTAACACTAATGATAATAATGATGATAAGGATACTGAATAAAGCAATTATGATGATGCTAATTATGATGTTGATAGTAATGATGATAATATTGATAGTGGTAGTAATGATATTAGTAACAAAAATGATGATAATGAAAATGATGATAATAGTAAAGGTGATGATAGCTGGTACTAGTACTGCTAAAATAATGATGATAGTAATGGTAATAATAATAATCATGATAATATAGATAAATAAGCTACTAATGATTATGATGATAATTGTAATAATATCAGTAACATTAATGATAAGAATATATGATAACAATGATGGTAATGATAATAATAATGAGGCTGATGATGATAATAATAATAGTTATTATAATAATGAGAATGATAACAATAGTATCAATGATAATAGTGATAATGAAGATAACAATTTTAATGTTAATGATACTAATAATGATGATGATCATGATAATGATGATATTATAATAATTGTAGGTGATAATAACAATGATGACAATAGATATGATTCAAATGATGATAGTAATGATGATGATAAAAATAATAATGGCAATGAGAATAGTAAAGATAACGATAATAATGATTTTTTAAATCATAATTATCATCATGATGATAATAGTGATAATAAGAATTTCAAAAATAATAGTAACAATGATAATGATAACAGCAATAATGATAATAAGGATAATGATATTAATAGTAATACACACACACAGACACACACACACACACACACACACACACACACACACACATATATATATATATATATATATATATATATATATACGTGTATACATATATGTATATATGTATATATAAATACATATATACATGTAAATACATATACATATTAGTAGTAGGCATAACGATGAAGAAAGTACTTTTTTAACTATTCATATATATTTTTTTCATCTTGTCCATTTTGTTTGTTGCATTACCCAACACCATTCCCTTTCCAATCCATACGTAGTACTGTGACAGAAAAAAAATCCACTATACACAAAACAGGTCTATCGAAAAAAGTGACAACAGTTTCGAAATCCTCCTGGTTTGTATTAGAATGCATTCCTATATAACACACTCCCTTCTCTTAATCTTTTCCCATAACACAGTGTGGGGGCGGCTTCGTCCCGCTCTGACGTCACCACAGTGGGACTACTTAAGGGCCGCCGGTCCTCCTCTCTGCACCACAAGTCTTTGTACACCGTCTGTACACCATCAAAACAACACCATCACCATGAAGGCTGTAAGTAAAGCTCATGGCGTTTTTGCTCCTTAGAGAGTCAAAGAATAGGAATCCAAAACAATACATAGGTGACATTAGTCATGATCAAAGTACAAATGTTACGTCCTCTTTTCTCGTGTCTCACAATGCGTTCTCCTGCAGATGCTGATCTTGTCCGCCATGGCAGCGTGCGCCGCCGCCTCTCTGGTGGTGCCAGGCCCAGTGGCAGTGCGTGCCCCCTCCCACGACTCTGCCATCATCCAGAGCCACCGTCTGGGCGGCAACTTCGCCTACTCCACCCACGAGGCTCACGCCTACGCCGTGCAGACACCCGTCATCGGACAGCGCACCGTGCCCGTCGGCGTCTCCTACCACCACGGAACTCCCGTCGTCAAGACCTCCACTGACTACATCACCCAAAAGATCCCCCAGGTCGCCTACACCTACCCTCAGGTCGCCGTGCAGGCTGCCGTTCCCCAGGCCGCCACCTATGCTGGTCTTCCCCATTTTGGCACCTATGCTGGCCTGCCCCATGTTGGCACCTACGGCGCTGTGCCCTACCCCTACGCCGCCGTGGTCGCCGCCAAGCCTGCTGAGCCCGCCGCTGAGGAGGCCTAAGATGGCCCTCTGAGTCGATCGTGTAGGACGTTTCCTGTTTCCTTGAATCTCCTTCTACTGCTTCCTTCGACGGCCGATCCTGGCGTGGCCTCCCCGGCGCAGCGACAGAGCCTCCGGGTTGGTCGCTGCGCCTCGTATAGCTCCGGTGTACAAACTTGTGTGTTAGTGTTAATAAAACAATTTAAATATCTTCCTGCCTTGAATTTGCAAATCCTAAGGTAGATGGATGGGAAAGTGAAGTGGAATGATGAACAAACATATATAAACTAAAGTTACATAAAGCATATACTTTTCCGTATAAAGGGTAATTAAAGATGGAAAGACGGAACATAGAATATACATATGAGCATACGGACACACACATAGATCTATTATATATATATGTCTATATATAGACATATACACACTGCACACACACACACACATATATATACATATATACATACATGTTTAAAGCATATATGTATATATACATATATATAGTTATATATACAGATATACATACATATATATACATATATATGCACACACATATATACTTAGATATAATGATAAAGATGATGGTAGTAGTAAAGATATAATACTAATGGTGATAATCATGATAATAAAGATAAAATGATAATGATAATAGTTATGATAACAACAATGATAATAATGATAAAGATAATAACAATGATAACAAGGGTGATCATAACGATAATGATGATATTAGAATGATAACAAAAATCAAAATGGTAATGATGATAATAACAATAATTTTGAAACATGAAATGAGAATGGTAAAAGTAATTATGATAATGATAATGGCATTTATAATGAAAATAATGATGCAAAAAGTAATGATGATAAAGAAAAAAAAAAGATATTTTTAGTAGTAGTAAAAGTAACGATGAGTAATAAGGATAATAATAATAATGGCGATGATTATCTTAATGATAATGATGTTAGTAAGAATAATAGTGATTATGATAACAATAATACTATTCATAATCATTATGATAATGATTATGATTATAATAATGATAAGGATGATAATAAGGATGGCAATGTTGATGATAATAACAATAAAAACTGCAATGATGATTATGATAGTAATGATAATATGTATACATACACACACACACACACACACACACACACACACACACACATATATATATATATATATATATATGTATATATATATATATATACATACGTATACTGTATATATATACACATGTACACACACACACACACACACATGTATATATATATATGTATATATATATACATATATCTATCTATCTATTTATGTATATACATATATGTATGTATACACAAACACACACACACACACACACACACACACACACACATATAATATATATATATATATATATATATATATATATAAATATATGTATATATATGTGTGTGTGTGTATGTATATATATATATATCTACACACACACACACACACACACACACACATATATATATATATATATATATATATATATATATATATATATATATATATATATATATATGTATATATATATATATGTATATATGTATATATGTATATGTATACACACTTATATATAGATAAACATATGTATATATATACATATATGTGTATATACATGTATATGTATACATATACACACACATGTTTATATATGTATATATATGCACATACACACACGGATGCATGCGTGTATATATTTATATATGTATACACACACACACACACACACACACACATATATATATATATATATATATATATATATATATATATATATATATATATATATATATAGAGAGAGAGAGAGAGAGAGAGAGAGAGACATAAAAACACACAAACATATGTGTGTGTCATTGCTTTTTTGTGCAAAATATACAGGGCGACATGACTTGAATATCCACGAGTTTAAAAGTATGCCTAACTATGGAGTATAGTATATATATTTTTTTGTTTAACTATTAATCTAATTTCTTTTTTCCTCTTGCTCATTTTGTTTGTTGCTTTACCCCAACCCCATTTCATCTCCAACCCATGCCTAGTGCTGTCTTTACAAATATACCTTACATTAAATATTGTTTGTCACGTTTAGACAAGCTATGCATTGAATAGGACATAATCTATTATAAATATGGCTAATGCAAAGGATAATTATGATTTAGATTACATATAAGTAAGGAGGATTTGATGCTGTTGCCCAGTATTTTGACATTTTCCTTTCTGGGCGAATATTTTAAATCACTGAGTGACCATTTTGTCGCCGTGTTATGAAGTTGAAAAATGATGCTTTGGATCTCTGTATCTGTAAATATCTACATATAAGTTCATAAAAAATCTTGTTCGTGCTTGAAATCTGTGATAGGCCAAATCTTGTATTCATTATCATTAGATAAAATATATTGATAAAGAAATATACAAATCCGGATATAATGGAAAACATAGACAATCTTTACAAGGTCAAGGTAAACTATAAGATGCTAACGTTATATCTGAAATTTTACTAAACACCAAATTTTGGTGATTAGAATTGTTCAGAAAATGTAAAGTTTGTTCCTTTATTAAAAGAAAATATAGAATGATTATCTTAGAATGGATTCCTATATATAACACACTCCCATCTCTTAATCGTTCCCCATAACGCAGTGTGGGGGCAGCCCCGCCCTGCTCTGACGTCACCACAGTGGGACTACTTAAGGGCCGTCCGTCCTCCTCTCTGCACCACAAGTCTTTGTACACCGTCTGTACACCACCAAAACAACACCATCACCATGAAGGCTGTAAGTAAAGATCATGGCGTTTTTGCTCCTTAGAGAGTCAAAGAATAAGAATCCAAAGCAATACATAGGTGACATTAGTCATGATCAAAGCACAAATGTTACGTCCTCTTTTCTCGTGTCTCACAATGCGTTCTCCTGCAGATGCTGATCTTGTCCGCTATGGCAGCGTGCGCCGCCGCCTCTCTGGTGGTGCCAGGCCCAGTGGCAGTGCGTGCCCCCTCACACGACTCTGCCATCATCCAGAGCCACCGTCTGGGCGGCAACTTCGCCTACTCCACCCACGAGGCTCACGCCTACGCCGTGCAGACACCCGTCATCGGACAGCGCACCGTGCCCGTCGGCGTCTCCTACCACCACGGAACTCCCGTCGTCAAGACCTCCACTGACTACATCACCCAAAAGATCCCCCAGGTCGCCTACACCTACCCTCAGGTCGCCGTGCAGGCTGCCGTTCCCCAGGTCGCCACCTATGCTGGTCTTCCCCAGGTCGCCACTTACGCTGGTCTGCCCCATGTTGGCACCTTCGCTGGTCTGCCCCATGTTGGCACCTACGGCGCTGTGCCCTACCCCTACGCCGCCGTGGTCGCAGCCAAGCCTGCTGAGCCCGCTGCTGAGGAGGCCTAAGATGGCCCTCTGAGTCGATCGTGTAGGACGTTTCCTGTTTCCTTGAATCTCCTTCTACTGCTTCCTTCGACGGCCGATCCTGGCGTGGCCTCCCCGGCGCAGCGACAGAGCCTCCGGGTTGGTCGCTGCGCCTCGTATAGCTCCGGTGTACAAACTTGTGTGTTAGTGTTAATAAAACAATTTAAACATCTTCCTACCTTGAATTTACAAATCCTAATTTAGGAAGATGTAAAGTTAATTGTCACAGTGAACAAGCATATACAAACTACATATACACAGAGTATGTATGATTTTGAGTATATGGGGAAGATATAAATAGAAAGAAGGATCATGTAAATATGTATATATGTATATATATGTGTGTGTATACATATATATATATATATATATATATATATATATATAAATATAGACATATATCTATCTCTCTCTATATATATATATATGTGTGTATGTGTGTGTGAGTATGTGTGCATATGTGTACGTGTATGTATATATATATACACACACACACCCAGATATATATATATACATTTATATGTATATACATACATACATATTTATATACATAAACGTACATATAAAATAAATACTCATTCTCATTGGAGTAGACCGAGAGGTAATGAGCTAGATTGGGGGATGCTAAGACCTGCAAATAGCATACGAGACTAGCTCAAACATATTATTGGAGATTAATGATAGTCTCCTTACTAAATTATTCCACCCACTAAGAAATAAGGGGGTATATGGGCCCACTCCTCTTAAATATGATTTCCTAGTCAAGACGCCGGCCCTCATTCCCTGGAAGTGAAGGAGCCCCTGATCCCGGTGGCGATCAGGATCGCCCTGGAGCAGAGGGTGCTAAAAATATCCGGTTATGCCACCTTATGTTGCTGAACCTTTGCACATAGAATGTAAGGACTCTGAGAACAGAATCTGATCTTTTGACACTGCTAGAGGAATATTCATATATTAAATACGATATTGTAGGACTTTCTGAAGTTAGAAGACTAGGCGACGACCAGAAAGTGCTAAATGATGGACAGTTACTATATTGGAGGGGTAAACCTCTAGATAGCAAATATGGCAATTACCATCCCGCATTAAAAATTAAATTAACATCATAATTATCAACAGGCTCAACATTGTACAAGATGTAAGCGTTATCAATAAAGAAATTATCGGTAGCAACCACAGACTGGTAAGAAGTCGATCTAAATTACAGCTGAGAAGGGAACGAAATAAATTCATACAGAAAGCTCTCGTTAACCTAATTAACATTAAGAATAGGCCGACAGAATTTAGTCTTAATACCCGAAACAAATACTCAGCTCTCGAATATCTTGACATAGACCAAATGAACGACCAACTCAGTGAGATATTATAGGAAGCTGCACTTAAAATAGGCGGTAAAGACGAAAAAGAAAGGTTCAGTAAGCTTTCGGTAAAGACAAAAAAGTTTATGAAACAGCATAGGGACATGAAAATAACAGTCAGAGACAAAACAGAATCAGCAGAGCTGACTAAGACGATAAACAAGAAGAAAGATGTACACAAATGTAACATACGAAAACTAAATGAAGCTCTGCTTTCGGGCACCAGCCTTAAACAACAAAGAGGAGGCTCGGAATAGGGAAAAAACAAATGTATGTATTAAAGAAACCCAATGGAGAGGAGACATACAACAAAAATGAAATTATCAAAGTTAATAGAAGACTTCCATTGCTATTTATACCACTCAAACGACCAACCACGTACGGAGACAAACACAACAATTGGAGACGTTCCAAACATTACAGTAGAGGAAGTAAAAAGGGCACTAAGAGGCATATAAAGAGGAAAAATACTAGGTGAAGACGGCATTAGTTTAGATCTTATTCAAGATGTAGGAGAGATTGCGGCAGTAAAACTGGCCAGTCTTTTTAACAAATGTGCAAGCTTCGGTGAAACTCCGAAATCTTGGAAAAGCGCAATAATAATTTTAATATGCAAAAAGGGGGACACAAAAAGCCTGAAAAATTACCGACCTAGAAGCCTCCTTTCAGTAATTTATAAAATGTTCACAAAAATCATCACAGCCCATATCACCGATACATTATATTCAAAACAACCCAGGGAACAGGCAAGCTTCCGGAGCGGATTCTCAACTGCAGACCATATCCACACATTTACCGAAATAAGAGAGAAAACAAACGA
>NW_028234410.1:34878744-34883744 GCF_977035675.1 Penaeus japonicus
TCCAGAGCCACCGTCTGGGCGGCAACTTCGCCTACTCCACCCACGAGGCTCACGCCTACGCCGTGCAGACACCCGTCATCGGACAGCGCACCGTGCCCGTCGGCGTCTCCTACCACCACGGAACTCCCGTCGTCAAGACCTCCACTGACTACATCACCCAAAAGATCCCCCAGGTCGCCTACACCTACCCTCAGGTCGCCGTGCAGGCTGCCGTTCCCCAGGTCGCCACCTATGCTGGTCTTCCCCAGGTCGCCACCTACGCTGGTCTGCCCCATGTTGGCACCTACGGCGCTGTGCCCTACCCCTACGCCGCTGTGGTCGCCGCCAAGCCTGCTGAGGCCGCCGCTGAGGAGGCCTAAGATGGCCCTCTGAGTCGATCGTGTAGGACGTTTCCTGTTTCCTTGAATCTCCTTCTACTGCTTCCTTCGACGGCCGATCCTGGCGTGGCCTCCCCGGCGCAGCGACAGAGCCTCCGGGTTGGTCGCTGCGCCTCGTATAGCTCCGGTGTACAAACTTGTGTGTTAGTGTTAATAAAACAATTTAAACATCTTCCTGCCTTGAATTTACAAATCCTAATTTAGGAAGATGTAAAGTTAATTGTCACAGTGAACAAGCATATACAAACTACATATACAAAGAGTATGTATGATTTTGAGTATATGGGGAAGCTATAAATAGAATGAAGGATCATGTATATATATATATATATATATATATATATATATATATATATATATACATATATATGTGTGTGTGTGTGTATACATATATATATGTAAATATATACATATATCTATCTCTCTCTCTCTATATCTATATATGTGTGTGTATGTGTGTCTGTGAGTATGTGTGTATATGTGTGCATGTATATATATGTATGTACACACACACACACACACACACACACACATATATATATATATATATATATATATATATATATATATATATATATATATATATATATACATATATATGTATATACATACATACATATTTATATACATAAACGCATATATAAAATAAATGCTCATTCTCATTGGAGTAGACCGAGAGGTAGTGAGCTAGATTGGGGGATGCTAAGACCTGCTAATAGCATACGAGACTAGCTCAAATATATTATTGGAGATTAATGATAGTCTCCTTACTAAATTATTCCACCCACTAAGAAATAAATGGGTATATGGGCCCACTCCTCTTAAATATAATTTCCTAATACCATTACAAGGTATTTATAAAAAAAAGTATCTTAAGATTTATCTGTCTTGGAGTAAAGATAAGAAAGTAAAATAAAGAAAATAGCGAACGAGATAACTATGATAAGAATAACGTTCCTTAGTTATGAAATACAAAAATATTATCTTCCATACAGGGCCCGTATCCATACATATACAGTATATGTATATATATATATATAAATATATATATATATATATATATATATATATATATATGTATGTATATATATAGTATAAATATATATACATATATACATATATATATATATATATATATATATATATATATATATATATATATATATGAATATATATACAATATACATATACAATATATATATATATATATATATGTATATATTATCTGTGTGTCTGTATATGTATCATCTTCATCATCATCGTCAGCCTGTGTCATTCCACTGCAGGACGTGGGCCTCTCTCAATCTTTTCCAGTCATTCCGGTCTTGTGTCCTCTGATTCCAGTTTACTCCTGCGAAATTCGCTATTTCATCACACCATCTTGTCATTGGTATTGCCCTTGGTCTCTTTGTGTCATGTATTTCCCATTTTGTTGTTTTCTTTGTCCACTTGTTGTCCTGTCTCCGATATATATGTCCTGCCCACTGCGACTTTATTTTAATGCTCTTAAGTATATCCTCTACTATTGTCTGTTGCCTGATCCATGTAGCTCTTTTCCTGTCTCTAGCATAAAACTTTTCATTCCTCTTTGAGCATTTACTAATTTCCTCTCAAGTGCTTTGTTCATAATCCATGTTTCTGACCCATATGGCATGACAGGGAGGACACATCCATCAAAAAACTTTTTTTAGACAGTGGCAGACGGCCTCATAATATATTACTTTGTGTACCGGAGGCACTCTAACCTAGCCTGATTCGTCGTTTTATCTCGACTTCATAGGATGTATTCGCCTTGATGAGTTACCCTAGGTATACATACTCATTGACTGATTCTAGTACCTCATTCTGAATTTGTATTGGCTCAACTGTGGTTTAACTGTTGAACATGACTTTTGTTTTTTTTTCATGTTCATTCTAATGCCAATTTTCAGACTTTCCATATTCAAATTGCTTAAGAATTTGTTATAATTCATTTGCTGACTCGCCGAAAAGAACAATGCCATCTGCAAATCTTAGATTGCTTAAGTGTTCATTCCCTATTTTAATCCCTTTCTCCTTCCAATCTATCTTCTTGAATGTTTCCTCTAAGTAAGCTGTGAACGGTTTTGGTGAGATGGTGTCGCCCTGCCTAACACCCTTGTTATTGGTATTTTATCGGTTTCCGCGTGCATTTTGATGGTCGCTGATGATGATTTTAATAATAACACTAATGATAATGATGATAATAAGGATACTGAATAAAGCAATTATAATGATGCTAATGATGATGTCGATAGTAATGATGATGATATTGACAGTGATAGTAATGGTATGAGTAATAAAAATAATGATAATGAAAATGATGATAAGAATAATAAAGGTGATGATAGCTGGTACTAGTGCTGCTAATATAATGATGATAGTAATGATAATAATAATTATCATGATAATATAGATAGATATGCTACTAATGATTATGAAGATGATAGTAATATTATCAGTAACATTAATGATAAGAATATATGATAACAATGACGATAATGATAATAATAATGAGGCTGGTGATGATGATAATGGTAATAGTTATTAAAATAAAGAGAATGATAGCAATATTATCAAACATAATAATGATAATGAAGATAACAATTTTAATGTTAATGATAATAATAATGATGGTGATCATGATACTGATGATAAGAATGATAAATATGATAATGATGATATTATAGTAATTGGAGTTGATAATAACAATAGTTATGATTCAAATGATAATAGTAATGATGATAATAATAAAAAAAATAATGGCGATGATGATAATCATGATAATGATAATGGCGATGAGAATATTAAAGATAATGATAATGAGGATAATTATAATCATAATCATTATCATCATGATAATAATGATAGTAAGAATGTCAAAGATAATAGTAACAATGATAACGATATCAACAATGCCGATAATGAGGATAATGAAATTATGATAATAACAGTAATATACACACACACATATATAAATATACATGTATATATATATGTATATATATATATATATATATATATATATATATATATATATATATATATATATATATATATATATATATATATATATATATATATATATATATATATATATATATATATATATATATATATATACATATATATACATGTATGTAAATACATATATCAAAATCTCTCTCTCTCTCTCTCTCTCTCTCTCTCTCTCTCTCTCTCTCTCTCTATATATATATATATATATATATATATATATATATATGTATATGTATATAAGTATACATTTTTAGGGATATAATTGCATTCCTATGCAAAATTGACTGGCCGACAGGCGCTTAGTAGTAGGCATAACGATGAAGTAAAGTATTTTTTTTAAACTATTTATATATATATTTTCACCTTGTCTATTTTGTTTGCTGCATCACCCCAACACCATTTCCTTTCCAATCCATACCTAGTACTGTGGCAGAAAAAATCCACTATACACAAAACAGGTCTATCGAAAAAAGTGACAACAGTTTCGAAATCCTCCTGGTTTGTATTAGAATGCATTCCTATATATAACACACTCCCTTCTCTTAATCTTTTCCCATAACGCAGTGTGGGGGCGGCTTCGTCCCGCTCTGACGTCACCACAGTGGGACTACTTAAGGGCCGTCGGTCCTCGTCTCTGCACCACAAGTCTTTGTACACCGTCTGTACACCACCAAAACAACACCATCACCATGAAGGCTGTAAGTAAATCTTGTGTTTCTGTATCTCAAAGGACAAAAAATAGGAATCTAAAGGAATATTCAGATGCAAATGGTCACGATGAAATCCCCTCTCCTCGCCGTGTCTCACAATGCGTTCTCCTGCAGATGCTGATCTTGTCCGCCATGGCAGCGTGCGCCGCCGCCTCTCTGGTGGTGCCTGGCCCAGTGGCAGTGCGTGCCCCCTCCCACGACTCTGCCATCATCCAGAGCCACCGTCTGGGCGGCAACTTCGCCTACTCCACCCACGAGGCTCACGCCTACGCCGTGCAGACACCCGTCATCGGACAGCGCACCGTGCCCGTCGGCGTCTCCTACCACCACGGAACTCCCGTCGTCAAGACCTCCACTGACTACATCACCCAAAAGATCCCCCAGGTCGCCTACACCTACCCTCAGGTCGCCGTGCAGGCTGCCGTTCCCCAGGTCGCCACCTATGCTGGTCTTCCCCAGGTCGCCACCTATGCTGGTCTTCCCCAGGTCGCCACTTACGCTGGCCTGCCCCATGTTGGCACCTACGGCGCTGTGCCCTACCCCTACGCCGCTGTGGTCGCCGCCAAGCCTGATGAGCCCGCCGCTGAGGAGGCCTAAGATGGCCCTCTGAGTCGATCGTGTAGGACGTTTCCTGTTTCCTTGAATCTCCTTCTACTGCTTCCTTCGACGGCCGATCCTGGCGTGGCCTCCCCGGCGCAGCGACAGAGCCTCCGGGTTGGTCGCTGCGCCTCGTATAGCTCCGGTGTACAAACTTGTGTGTTAGTGTTAATAAAACAATTTAAATATCTTCCTGCCTTGAACTTACAAATCCTAATTTAGATGGATTGGAAAGTGAAGTGGAATGATGAACAAATATATATAAACTACAGCTACGTAA
>NW_028234410.1:34923744-34926244 GCF_977035675.1 Penaeus japonicus
GTATATATCTATTGATCAAGGTCGACTGCCTGCATTTGTTTTCCTAGACACGATGCCGATGCCGCCGTGTCAATAGGTTCCATTATCACGCGTAGGGCAATGCGAGCGACGACCATAAGTGCGAGTGGGGGATTAAGGCAGACAAGGAGTCGAGGTCACAAACGGTGAAGATTCCAAAGGAAAATACTTCTCTAAAACGCCGAAACAAATAAGAATCAACTAAGAATCAATATCTACGAAAGGAGAAAATGAAAATGAAATTCAAGAAGAAGAAAAAAAAAGAAAAAAAAAAGAAAAGAAAGAAAAAAAAGCGAAAGAACATGATCCAGAACAGTTGCAAGGACATCCGGGAAACCCCCTCTACCCCCCCCCTCCTCCCACCCCACAAGACGTACCTGGTCTGAATAGCTTCATCTCTCTAGTGAATTTGCGTTTATAATTGTCCAAACGACGTAGTCCCGCCTTCTCGCACGTTGGTATGCCTCCCAAGTACAGAAGCGACCGTTACCTCACAGGCTACTTCTCACCACGCCCTTCGCCAGTCTGCCACGCCCATTGCTCATCACCATACAGCTTTGGACTCTACTGTCACAGGCTTGCTTGCTTGGGAGAGAGATAGTTAGATAGATAGACAGAGAGAGAGAGAGAGAGAGAGAGAGAGAGAGAGAGAGAGAGAGAGAGAGAGAGAGAGAGAGAGCGGGCGAGGGGGGGAGGGGGGGAGGGGGTTAGATCAGACTAAAGGAAGACAAAGAGAGACGACTTGGCCGACACTAACAAGAAGGTCCGGAACACATGCAACGCCCACGCCAGAACGATAGCAGTCCAAACCAATTACCGCAGATTCCTCTTAGTTCTCTTTCCTCTCCACCTCTCCTATTCCCCCTTTCCTTCTTTCCCCTATTCTTAACTCAATCATTCCCTATCCCTAGATACTTCTTCCCCTCCCCTCCCCCCTATTCCCCTACTCTTCCCCTCCCCCATCTCTTATCCATACCCTTACCCTCACCTAGCTCTATCCTTGCCGCTTTCTACTCCTATCCCTCCTCTCTCTGTTCCCCTTCACTCTCCTCTATCCTTCCCATACCCTCCTCCACCCCTTGTTCCTCCATCTCCTCTCTAATCCCTGCCCATCCGTTCCCCATCCCCACCCCCCTCTTCTTCCCCCTCCCCTCCTTACCACCTTATTCCTACCGACCTTCAAAAGGGGCAACCTCCCCTAGCCGTCCCCCAGGGTGGTCGTGCGTGGTCTGTCCCGAGGAGGCCTTCAGCCACGTCGGGTCTGGCAGGACCTCGGGTGTCATCAACGGGTCCTGGACCGGTTGGTTACCTGCATTGCGAATTCATGTCACTCTGATGAGCTGTCGATCTTCACGGTCTCATGTCAGTGGATTTCATGTTTCTGACATTGTGACTGATTGTGTTTCATTTACACTTGTACTGTTTTTTTTATTGTGTTTCATTTACACTTGTACTGTTTTTTTAGGGTTTGTTTTAGAGTTGTTATGTTGTTATATAGTCTATTTGATTCATATTTACTGCGTTTTATACTGAGTTCACTCCTACTCACAACATAGCTAGTGAAACAAAGAGATGCCTTTAGAGCTAGGTTGCAGAGGAGTTATGCAAGTGGCATTGATCATATCTGGTTTGTTTATATATGGCAGATAGTAAGGAGCACCTGTTTGTGTTTAATACTCTCTTGTGTTGTTGTTGCTTCTGCAGTGTAGTCCTTTCATGAAATATGTAACAAGAGAGGAATTTGAGATAAGTTTCTCTCTTGTTTCTTATCTTCTATTCCTTCCCTTTCTTGCTTTTTATTAAACGCCCTCCTCTTCCTCTCTCCCTTTTCGTTCCACTATCCTCCACTCCCCTCCCTTACTCCTGTCTCTACATCCCTGTGGTTATAAACTATCGAGTATGAGAAACTTCTAGACCGATTCTCTCTTTCAGTAAACACTTTATATAGTAACATAATACTGACATAACATAATAGGTATGGTGCAATAATAATAACAATCAGTGAAAAGGCTTATTAATTCCATTTCTTTTTCTTATCCTTTTTCTTGAGTTTGAATCGCTTCGTTTCA
This sequence comes from Penaeus japonicus, assembly GCF_977035675.1. Classification (NCBI taxonomy): domain Eukaryota; kingdom Metazoa; phylum Arthropoda; class Malacostraca; order Decapoda; family Penaeidae; genus Penaeus; species Penaeus japonicus. Next base: position 34,925,832 of record NW_028234410.1, read on the forward strand.
TTGGCTCTGTAAAATTACAAAATCCTTTTCGATATCATGGGGGAATCTCTTTGCACAACTGGTTGAACGACTTGAGGACAAAAAAAATCAATTTACAATGCAGTCTTGATTTACTTATTTTTCTGGATACCCAAGTATTATCTTAAAATTATACATACACACAGATGTTTTTTTTTTTGTGTGTGTGTATGTGTGTGTCCATGCAGTATATATATGTACATACCTTTACAGTACGCAAACTATGTATAATTAGGATGCCACTGAGAAGTCTAGAAGAACACATTTTAATAAAAATAAGGAAAAGCAGAAGATGAAGCTTCTGAAGCTCTTCCAAACAATAAAATATTAAAAAAATATAAAGAAATATATAAAAAAAAAGCCGTTCATTATATATACGCAAAAATGCTAACACG
>NW_028234410.1:34953744-34956244 GCF_977035675.1 Penaeus japonicus
CCTGCCAAAGGGATGGAGAGCTTTGCGCCTCATTAATACAGAATAATAATCTCTCTCTCTCTCTCTCTCTCTCTCCTATAATATATAAAAATAAATTATATTATATATATATAAAAAATTCAAACATAAAATATACATATATGTGTGTGTGGTGTGTGTGTGTGCGTTTTGAGTGGTGTGTGTTGTTGTTGTGGTGGCGTGTGTGGTGTATGTGTTTTTTGGTGTTGTGTGTGTGTGTGTGTGTGTGCATGTATGTATTTTTATAATTTTTTTCACCTTTACACAAATAAGCGAACGACATAACATGGCTATTATTGTATTTTCTTCGCTGAACGCCACACTTTGTGCGATAGTGCTTAAACTTTCCCATATATATCCTTGTCTTTAATGAAATATGTATTAGCACATGCAATTAGATCCTGACTGTTGCGACGCACATATAAAAACACACAAACATGCACGCACAATCACAAACACACGCTTAGTTTAAGCATATTTACCATGCCATGTAATAAACAATTGCTGAAAACTAGATTGAAATATGGATTGTAAATGACGTGACAATTATGAATGTTTATCATTAATAAACAAGTGATGTCAGATATTTGCTTATCAGATATTTAATCCACAAAATACATTAATGTTGTTCTAATGCTGTGATAAAGAGAATTTAAATCAGATTTAAATCAGGAGAATGCATACGTGTTACCACAGAAGAAACCCAAAGGAAATTCTTTCTCAATGGATGACAATTCACCGCAACAAAAGGAAAGATCCAGAAGTCCTCTTTTACCTGAAGGCTGTCGTCGATTTCCAGCTGGAAGAAGCCGAGGATGCTACACTGAAGACGCTGGAAGATTCCCCAAGTGAAGAAGAAAGATCAGCGAAGACGATGTCCTTGGCGCGTTCTTTGCCCCCCCCCCCTAAAAAAAAAAAAAAAAAAAAAAAAAAAAGGGACTGACTCGTCGTATATCCTTGTTGATGGTAAGGAGAGTGGCTGGAGGCCGTTTGATTTCGCTCTCGGTGATTCACTCTCCCGTGCCGGCACTAAAGGTCACCTTCGCTTCGCTTCTAACAGTATCCTGCGCTATTTATGAACCTTTGGCTCGGTGTTGCTCCGTGAACTCGTTTGCGCGGACTAAACCTGATCTGGTTTTCTTTTTCTTTTTTTTTCGTATCCTTCTTCTAGTTTGTGTGGTTTGTAGGAGTCATATTACTCTAGCAATGGCTCTATCAATATTAGTTCTAGAACGATCCTACACACACACACACACACACACACACTCATTTATATTTGTATGTGTGTGTGTGTGTATGAGTGTGTGTGTGTGTGTTTACATATATTTGTATGTATATGTGTATATATATGATATATATATATATATATATATATATAATATATATATATATATAATATATTATTTATATATAAGAAGTAATGAATATGGTAATAAATATATAACAATTATATAAATATAAATATATATATATTTAGAAATATATAGATATATATACATATATATGTATGTAAGAGAGAGAGAAAGAGAGAGTGAGAGAGTGAGAGAGAGAGAGAGAGATACACACAAACACAAACACACAGGCTAATACGTGTTCCCTTATGTAATATATAACACAGCCTTGCCCGAACCTGCTTACCTGAATTAAATTCCTTTTTTTTTATTAATAACAATTTTGAATGGAAAATCAGAAAAAAACGGTGTTTGGCTTTAGAGTCTTTTGATTCACATTTTATTAATGGTATACGTGATATGTTAATGCTGTAGCCGTTAACATTGTAATGTGTCATTGTCTTAGAACAGCATTTTTGGTGGAATAATGAAAAAAAATCTTTGAGTAATATCCATATCAATGCTACTAATAATGATGATGATGACAGTAAATAATGGTAATGTTAATGATAATGAAATAATATGAATAATAAGGATAAAATGATGATAAGAAATATGTAGAGACGCGATTGAGATATTATGATGCGATATGGCTATGCTCTATGGGCGATATTTCAAAGACTTCTGGAGACACTTAATGATACACAATCAAGGTAAGAAAAAGAAATTATATGATTTCATACATTTTTTTATTATTTTCTTTTGCGAATTGACAGCGAGTCACTCAGCCTTTACCTCAAACTTTTTTTTTTCTACAATTAACAGTTCCGTATCAGCAAATGCACATACGCACATCCATACCAGTGCACGCGTTCACACCAGAGTACGATGGCTGAATGGTCATGAATACCCTCACTTTATAAAGACCAGGAAACATACGCTTAATAACGTCTAGAATCCATGTAGACATTAAATGCTAAAGTTTTAGATCATAATAAAGAGCGTGGCAACAATAACAGCAGTTGGAGTCATCGGAACGGTTTCAGAGACTTAAGAATAAGCAAGCTTATTACTCAGTCTTGACAGGGACGAAAGGGAAAGGGGCCTGGAAGGGGAAGGTGTGGGCGTAGGGGAAGGTGTGGGCGTAGGGG
>NW_028234410.1:34961244-34971244 GCF_977035675.1 Penaeus japonicus
TAATACAACACACACACACACACACCACACACCAAAAACACAAAACCCCACACAACACAATATATATATATAATATTAATATTATTATATATAAATATATATATATAACACCACCCACCACAACACACACAACCCACACACACAATTTTATATATATATTTAAAATATATAAATATATTTAATATATTTTATATTTATATATATAATTTGTGTGTGGTGTGTTGTGGTGTGTGGTGGTGTGTGTGTGTGTGTGTATATATATATATATATCTATATATATATAAATATATATAAATATATATATATATAAATATATATATATATGTGTGTGTGTGTGGTGTGTGTGTGTGTGTGTGGTGTGTGTGTGTGTGTGTGTGTGTGTGTATGTGTGTATATATACATATATATATATTTATATATATATATATATATATATATATATATATATATATATATATATATAAACACATATAAACATATGTTTGTGCGTGTGTACATAGCCATCTCTATGCATTAGTGTACATGTATACATACACTAGTGTACATGTATACATACACGCATGTGTATCTTTATCTACTGTATCTCCTTAATCCTCTCTCGCCTTGCATGTCTCTTTTTTCTACATACTGATATATTCTCCTTTATCTGTTTCTTCTCTGCTTTGATTCTGCTTCCATTCCATTTTTCTCCTAAAAGAGTTCTTTTCAATCTTCTTCTTCAGTACGAACTAAAAGTATGTAATATCAGCTAAAAAAAGATTCAATTGATACATTTATAATTGATACATACTTAATTGATAATCTAAAGTTTCTGCCTGATCACTTGCATTATTAATATGACCAGAGGCTTGAGGGCGTGGTGTGTAACACAAGGCCTTCTACAACAACAGCTACATGCATTAACCAAACGACTTCGGTACTTTACATTAATTAACCGCCCAGTAATTGATGTCTTTGTGAATCCTTTGAGAGTTTTTTTTTTTTCCTCCTCCATCACTCAAACTCTCGTAAATCGCATTTATTTCCCTCCATTAGAGAACCGGATTGGCACGAGACTCGAAAACGAAAGAAGAAAAAAAAATGTTTGTAAATAAATATATCCGAATCTCACGCCACGTCGATCTCCAAACCGTTAAATGCTACGAGTATGTCGACAGACATGACACGGGCATGAAGACAATAGGGCAGGCGGGCATAACAGACCCAAGGAATGGGTGTGGTCTTCAGATGCGCTGGAGTGGCCTTCGGCTTAACCGTTACAGAGAGGGACAAAAATCTGAATTGGGGGCATCCATGAAACATCTTTTTGCTAATGTGTACCGTACTCCGTTGGCCAAACTTGGTTCTGCCTCAGACAGAATTTGCAACATCTTCTCTGTCAACAACAGTAGGAAAAAGTCCTAGAAAAAAATAAGAAAGAAAAAATATATAAGAGCATATATGTATACACACAGACACACACACACGCACACATACATATAGTTTATATATATATATATATATATATATAAATATATAAAATATATATATATAAACTATTATATATATATATTTATAAGTGTGTCTGTTGTGTGTTGTGTGTGTGGTGTGTGTGTGTTGTGTGTGTATAATATAATATATATAAATATATAATATATATATATATATAAATGAAGTATCTATATATAAGTTGTGTGTGTGTGTGTGGTGTTGTGTGTGTGTGTGTGTTGTATGGTGTGTTGAGGTGTGGTATACAAACACACACACCACAAATACACACACACACCACTCACACACGGCACACACAGGCACACATATATATATATATATATATATATATATATAATATATATAATATATATATAGGATAAGTAAAGTAGCATATAGATCTTAATATATAATACATCTATATATAGTATATATATAGAAATACAAAAATATATATATATATATAGAAAAAATATGATATATTTATATATACATATATAAACATTATATATTATACATAAAAAACATATATATAAACATAAATGAATGTATATATATTACACACCACATATAGTATATATATATAAGGTGTGATTTGTTTGTTCAATATATATATAATAGATATATATATATATATATATATATATAATATATATATTATTATATAAATATATGTACACCACATCACATCAATGTATATTATATCCATAACATATATATATAATATATATAGAAAAATATATAAATATAATAAAAATATATATTATATATATATTATATATCTTATACATATACATATATAGTACACAACACACACACACACACAATATATAATATATATAATATTTATCTAAATATATATATATATAATGATATATATCTCTGGGTGAGTTGTGGTTTGGTAATATTGGGAGGGATATATATTATATATACATGTCAAAATATATATAATGTAATAAATATATTTATAAATATATACATAGATATATATATATATATATATATATATAAATATAACTATATAAATATATCGTCTATCTATCAATCTACACCCCCCCCCCCCTCTACTCTCTCTCTCTCTCTCTCCACTCTCTCTCTCCTCTCTCCTCGCTCCTCTCTATATATATATATATATATATATAGATATAATATATATATATAATATATATATATATATATATATATATTTAGTGTGATGGTGTTGTGTGTGTGGTGTGTGTGTGGTATGGAGATATATATATTTATAAAATATATATATATATATATATATATATATATTATATTTATATATATAATGTATATATAATAACACACACACACAATATAATTAGATAAAAAAAAAATTTATTAAAAAAATAATATATTTTTATTTATATATATATTATTATATATATAGGTATAGATTATATAATATATATATTTATAGTTTATATATATAAATATATTTATATATATATAGATATATATATATAGCTATAGATATATAGATATATATATAATATAATATATATATATATGCACATAAATACATAGACATTTGTATAATTAACATAATTTATTTATAATAATATATATATATAATATATATATAGAATATATATATATATATATATATATATATATATATATATGTGTTGTGTGTTTGTGTTTGAGCTTGTGTGTGTTGTATACTGTATGTATATATATATATATATATATATATATATATATATAGATATATAAATATTATATAATATTTTATATAGTGTGTGTGCCCTGTGTGTGTGTGGTGTGGTGTGTGTGTGTTTGTGTGTGTTGTTTGGTTGTGTGTGTGTGTGTTGTAAATAATAATATATATATATATATATATATATATACATATATATATATATATAAATATATATTTTTATAATATTTTATATAATTATATAATTATATTATAAATATATATATATATAATATAATATATATTATATATATATTATATATATATATGCACATATATACTTATACTTATTATATATATACAATATAAATATTTATCTATATATTAATATAAAATTTAAAAATAATATATATATATATATAGATAATATATGCTTATATAATATAATATATATATAATATATATTATATATATATATATATATAGTTCATATAATATATATATATATATATATATATTATATACACACATTGGTTATATATAATACATTTAGCTATATATATATATATATATATATAGAATAAATATATATATATATATATATATATATATATTATAATAGATGTGTGTGTGTGTGTGTGTGGTTGTTGGTGTGTTGGGTGTGTTGTTGGTGGTGTTGTGTGGGGTTGTGGGTGTTGTTGTTGGGGTGTGTTGTGGTTGTGGGGGGTGTGTGTGTGCGTGTGTGGTGTGTGTCTATTGGTATGGGTGTTGTGCGTTTGTCTATGTGTGTGTGTGTTGCGTGTGGGGGGCGATTGGGGCGAGTGGGGCGAGGGGGGGGGAAAGTGGGGGGCGAGTGGGGGGGGGCCGAGGGGAGGGGGTGGGGGGCGAGTGGGGGGCGAGTGGAGGGCGAGTGGGGGCGGGGGCGAAGGGAGCAGGCGAGGGGGTGGGGAAGGGGGGATGGCGAGGGGGGGGATAGGGCGGGGGGAGAGGGGGGGGGCGAGGGGGGCGGTGGGGGATGGGGGCGAGAGGGGGGGGCGATGGACAAGTGGGGCGAGTGGAAGGCATAGGAACTGGGGGCGTCTTTTTCTTTATTGGTACGGGAAAAAGGGGAAGGCCCGTTGGGACGCGTTTTTTTCCGTTATGGGACCCGGACCAACGTGGACAAAAACGACACCCAAAACCAAAACCGAAAAAAAACAGGAATTACAAACCTCAATTTCATTTATTTTTATGCTGTCCACTTCAAAATCAATTCAGCCCCACACTCTTTAAGCACAGACCTGTTTCCTCCAATATTATCATCATTATTATTTCAAAATAAATACACTATACAGATCCCCTACTCACCACACCTTTCAGGAAATGAAAACCAAGTCACCACAACCAGGAAGTTACTATAGTTACACGTATATAGGCCTATCCAACGTAAATGCAGGTAGCTGATTTTCCTCACCATCCACCCACCTCCCCCCCTTCCCCCCTACCCCCCACCTTGGTTCTTTTACTCCCCCTCCCCCCCCCTTCCCCCTATTCCTTTGTTTCTTATTCCCCGTTATGGTTATTACCTTGGCCTAGTAATAATTTCCTAGGTATTGAAGCTCGTGGTTTTATATGTGAGTTAATATCGATAGATAAATATTCTGATGTTGATAGTATTAGCTTTATCTTTATGATCCTTGTTTTTTTTTTTTCTAAATACTGTTGTTGTTGTTATCATTATCATTATCAGTATTTGTATTGTTATTATTATCATTCATTTTGGTGATTATGACAATAGTGATGATGATGATGGTAATGATTATTGTTATCATCATTATTGTTTTCATTGTCATCATCATTATCATTACTATCATCGCTATCATTATTACTGTTATTGGCGTTATCATCACTGTTCCATTATCTTTATCATTATTATGATATCAATTGTGATAATTACAATCTATACTATGATCATTATTATCCTTATCATCGTCATCATCATCATCATCATTATCACTACTCAAAGAAAGGAAGACAAAGATAGGCAAAGGAACACAAACAAAAGATTCGGGATGAAAAAGGGCAGTCCCTTTAAAAGCCGATTTGAAGAAAAATTTTTATATATTTAATTACATATATATAAAAATATATATTTATTAAAAATATAAAATTTTAAAATATATATATTTTTAATTAAAAAATAATAATTAAAATATATAAATATATAATATATATATATATAAATTTTTTATATTTATATAATATTTATATAATTATATATATAGTTAATAATATATTTTTATATAAATTTTTTTATATATTTAATATATAATAAAATATATATTATGGGCTGTGAAGGGCCCAAAGCTTACTGCTAGTTATGGCGTCGAAGTTTATCTGCACGCCCCTTACCACGCCCCCAATTTTAGTAATGGGGTAGATTGTGTTTCCCCGGAAGTTAGAATGTAGGGGTTTTTTCCAGGGTGTGGTAACGCGTGTTGTGGTTTGTTAAATTGCTGTTTGGGTGGGTGCTGTTGGGTAAGTTCGGGTTTTTGGTTTTTCTGTAAGAAACCCACAGCATAAAATTAAATATATGTTATTATTATATATATTTTTTTTTTTATATTATTATATATATATATATTTATATATATATATATTATATATATAATATGTGGTGTGTGTTTGGGGGTGGTGTGTGTGTGTGTGTGGGGTGGGGTTTGTTTGTTATAATAGATAAATAGATAAATAAATAAATTATATAATGTATAATTATAAATAAATTTAAATATTATAAAAATTTATTTTTAATTTTTATACTATAATTTAAATATTTTATTATATTATATTATATTATATAATTAAAAATAATATAATATATATATATATAATATATTAATTTTACATATATATATATATATATATATATTATATATTTATAATATTTATAATAAAAACACACCAACACAAACAACACACACACACAAAAAAACAAAAACACACAAACACCACAATTAATATATATAATATATATATATATATTTATATATATATTATATATTATATATATATTTATAATTATATAAAAATTTAATATTTAAAAAAAATATAATTTTTATAATATATTATATAGTAAATATATATATATATATTATATTTTATATATTAAAATTAAAAATTTTAAAAAAAAATAAATATATAAATAATTTTATAAAAATTATATATATAATTATATAATATTTATATAAAATATATATATATATATATTTATATAATATATATTTATATAAAATATTAATAATACACAACAAAGCACGCCACGACCAAAAAATGTGGAGTGGGGTTAAAACATAAATTGTGTGTGTTATGTATTAAAAATTTATATATTATATATTAATATTAATATAATATATATATTTTAAAATATTATAAAATAATAATAAAAAAAAAATAAATAATATATATAATAATAAATATAATGAATTTAATTTAAAAATTAATTATATAGAATTATATATATATATTAATAATAATTAATATATATAGTATAATATTATAATTATATAAAATAAAAAAATATATTAAGGTTTTTTATATATATTATTTAATTAAAAAATATTTTAAAATTTTTAATAATTATATATATATATATTTATTTATAAATATAATATATAAAATATATATATTTAAAATAATATTTTTATATATTATATAAATATATATATTTAAAATAAAAAATATATATTGTTATCATTATCATCATTGCTATTGCTATTATTATTATTATCATTATCATTATTATCAGAATTATCATTATCCTAGTTGTCAGAATTATCATTATCTTAGTTTTCATCACTATCTTATCATTATCATTGTCATAGTTGTCCTTATTATCATAATCAATAGCATCATTTTGTATTCCTATCAGGATTAATATCCCTATCATTATTATCATTATCATTATTATTTTCTGATCATTATTACTATCATCATTACCAATATTGTCATTGTCAATAATATTATCATTGCCAATATCCCTTTTATTGCTGTGGTTGCTGTTATCATCATCATCTTTATCATCACTAATATTACTATCATTGCAATCATCATCGTCATCAGAATTTTCATCATCAATATTATCATAATTCTATTGTTTTTGTTTACTAAGGTCATTCTTCTCATTACTGTCACAGTAACTATTAATATCATTACAAAGAAAACTTGAAAAACGGAGAATTATAATTTCAGTTAAATGCCACTATGGGAGTTATGAGACAAGACAGCAAACTAATTAAATACTTAAAATGGAAAATATTTATATTTTTGGTATTTATCTATTAAGAAAACTCCTTAAATACATAAAATGAAGAATGTCTATATTTTTTGGTATTTATCTGTTAAGCAAATTCATTAAATACATAAAATGGAAAATGTTTCTGTTTTTTGGTGCTTCTCTGTTAAACTTATTTCATAGGTGTTGGCGAAATCGTATCGGTAGCATGTGTGTGTTGCCATTTATTTTCCCTATCATTTGATTCTTATTTGTTCATTTGCTTTGCAGCGTATATATTTGATTTCTTATTTTGGGGGTCAGCAAAATCATAGCTGCGATGTGTTTGTTCTTTTGTTATAGTTGTTTCTATGTCCTATAGCATTTTAGTATATGAGGACAACATTCGGCATATAACCAAGAATGTTCGAAGCGATGGAATAAGACATAAAACAGGAAATATTGGTTTAAGAGAATGCAATTTTCTCTTCCTCAATACCCAGGTGCAATTTGTTGACGAATTGAGTATAGTTCTCCTCACAGACTCAACGAAGTAGAACGAAAGTCAAGGTCAACGCAAGAAGTACGTGGTATCACTTCTTTACAAGGGCATAAAGCTTTTTTTTTTGTCGAATTCTAGTTCAAATCTTTAATTCCAACCGGTGTCTCTACGCTGTATCGACCCTGGATATGCCACAGTACATACAAAATACTCCTAATACCGTACGCGTAATGAAAAGATTGCGTATTTTCACTTACCAATTCAAGGTTATCTGTGACGTTCTATGGCAACGATTCAACGTGGTTATTCCCTCTGGAAATAAGCGCTCGTTCTAGAGCTCACAGAGAGGACAGGAGTTTTGTGTAAGGACACGTAGACCTTACAGAGAGGACATGAAATTTGTTAAGGACACATAAAGCTCACAGAGAAAACATGAGATTTGTTAAGGACACATAGAGCTCACAAAGAGAACATGAGATTTGTTAAGGACACATAGAGCTCACAGAGAGGACAGGGTATTTGTGTAAGTACACGTAGAGCTCATAAAGAGAACATGAGATTTGTTAAGGACACATAGAGCTCACAGAGAGGACAGGATATTTGTGTTAGGACACGTAGAGCTCACAGAGAGGACAGGATATTTGTGTTAGGACACGTAGAGCTCACAGAGAGGACAGGATATTTGTGTTAGGACACGTAGAGCTCACAGAGAGGACAGGATATTTGTGTTAGGACACAGAGAGCTCACAGAGAGGACAGGATATTTTTTTTGTGTTAGGACACGTAGAGCTCACAGAGAGGACAGGATATTTGTGTTAGGACACAGAGAGCTCACAGAGAGGACAGGATATTTGTGTTAGGACACGTAGAGCTCACAGAGAGGACATTAGTTTTGAGTAAGGACACGTAAAGCTCACAGAGAGAACATAAGATTTATTAAGGACACATAGAGCTCACAGAGAGGACAGGAGTTTTGTGTAAGGACACGTAGACCTTACAGAGAGGACATGAAATTTGTTAAGGACACATAAAGCTCACAGAGAAAACATGAGATTTGTTAAGGACACATAGAGCTCACAAAGAGAATATGAGATTTGTTAAGGACACATAGAGCTCACAGAGAGGACAGGGTATTTGTGTAAGTACACGTAGAGCTCATAAAGAGAACATGAGATTTGTTAAGGACACATAGAGCTCACAGAGAGGACAGGATATTTGTGTTAGGACACGTAGAGCTCACAGAGAGGACAGGATATTTGTGTTAGGACACGTAGAGCTCACAGAGAGGACAGGATATTTGTGTTAGGACACGTAGAGCTCACAGAGAGGACAGGATATTTGTGTTAGGACACAGAGAGCTCACAGAGAGGACAGGATATTTGTGTTAGGACACGTAGAGCTCACAGAGAGGACAGGATATTTGTGTTAGGACACAGAGAGCTCACAGAGAGGACAGGATATTTGTGTTAGGACACGTAGAGCTCACAGAGAGGACATTAGTTTTGAGTAAGGACACGTAAAGCTCACAGAGAGAACATAAGATTTATTAAGGACACATAGAGCTCACAGAGAGGACAGGAGTTTTGTGTAAGGACACGTAGACCTTACAGAGAGGACATGAAATTTGTTAAGGACACATAAAGCTCACAGAGAAAACATGAGATTTGTTAAGGACACATAGAGCTCACAAAGAGAATATGAGATTTGTTAAGGACACATAGAGCTCACAGAGAGGACAGGGTATTTGTGTAAGTACACGTAGAGCTCATAAAGAGAACATGAGATTTGTTAAGGACACATAGAGCTCACAGAGAGGACAGGATATTTGTGTTAGGACACGTAGAGCTCACAGAGAGGACAGGATATTTGTGTTAGGACACGTAGAGCTCACAGAGAGGACAGGATATTTGTGTTAGGACACAGAGAGCTCACAGAGAGGACAGGATATTTGTGTTAGGACACGTAGAGCTCACAGAGAGGACATTAGTTTTGTGTAAGGACACGTAAAGCTCACAGAGAGAACATAAGATTTATTAAGGACACATAGAGCTCACAGAGAGGACAGGAGTTTTGTGTAAGGACACGTAAAGCTCACAGAGAGAACATAAGATTTATTAAAGACACGTAGAGCTCACAG
>NW_028234410.1:34981244-34991244 GCF_977035675.1 Penaeus japonicus
CCTACGCCCACGGTCTCCCATACGCCTACGGTCTTCCATACGCCCACGGCCTTCCCTATGGTCTTCCATACGCTAACTACCCTGGCCTCGTCGGTGCCCCCGTCATCAAGGTCGACGAAGAGTAACTCCAACTTTCCTGTCGCCCTTCAACCCTACTCACAAAAAAACGACACTTAGTGACGTAAACTCGTATGTTGGATTCGCGTTTGAATCAACACATGCATTGTGTTTACACCAATCTGAGTGAAACTAAACAAAATAAAGTTGAGATAACAGTTCCCGAAAGTGAAAATAAACAATTCAAAATTGCATATAGCGAAAAATACGAAATTGAAATATTATCTTAATGCAAAATTGCATTTGATGATATACTAGATTCAGACTTTTTCGAAATAAAGTAATCAAAATCATATGAAATGTCTCTATCCTATAAAATGTGCCTAGTAGAAATGTTAAATGAGTTTTAGATATCACTCGAATACTAATTCAAAACATATATATATATAATTCACCCGAAAAAAGTAATTTACACGCGGGACAATAACCTTCCTGATAAATTTACACAAAGACACATACCTATGTATATGTATATATATATGCATGTATGTATGTATATGTATATATATATATATATATATATATGTATGTATGTATATGTATGTATATATGTATATATATATATGCATATAAACATATATATTCTACTGTATATATATGTACATATATATAAATATATATACATATACATATATATACATATATTTACATATATATATATATATATATATATATATATATATATATATATATATATATATATATATATATATATATATATGTATATATACACACACTCGCTCACGTGTGTTTGTATTCACACTTTTATATATATATTCATACACAAAACAATGTATAAAAATATTCATACAAATGTACAAATATATGCATATATATGCATATATATGCATATATATATATATATATATATATATATATATATATATATATATATATATATATATATATATATATACGTACACAAACACACACGCACACAGAAACATACGAGCAGACGCACACAAATGTGTATTTTTGCGTGGGTGTATGTATACGGCTATGCTCAGTATATATATATATATATATATATATATATATATATATATATATATATATATATATATATATATACTGAGCATATATATATATACTGAGCATATATATATATATATATATATATATATATATATATATATATATATATATATATATATATATATATATATACTGAGCATAGCCGTATACATACACCCACGCAAAAATACACATTTGTGTGCGTCTGCTCGTATGTTTCTGTGTGCGTGTGTGTTTGTGTACGTATATATATATATATATATATATATATATATATATATATATATATATATATATATATATATATATATACTGTATGTATATCAATATCTGTATATATATACATATATATCAATATATATGTATATATATACATATAAATGTATATATAAAACCAGCAAGGGGTTACGCCCCTTTTATAGTCTCACTAATTCTGAATTATATGTAGCTTGCTACTATCTTACTTCTCCTCCCTATTTTCTTTTTCAAGAATCTCGATTCTTAACTACTCTCTTGTAGTATGTATATACAGTACTGGGAAAATTAATAGACAATTCTGGCCATTCAACTGATTTATTCACATTTTTATTGACAGAAGGAAATTTTTAGACAGTAAATATGTTTTATTGTTTTTCCTTTATACATATATCATCTCAGTATTTTGTGGGACCTCCTTTGGCTCTAATAACTGCTTCAACACGTCTTGGCATGCTTCTAATGTAGTCTTGTGCTTTGTTCCTGATATCTGGATTTCTGTGCCAAACCTCTATCAACCGCTGGATGAGCTGTACTCTGTTGGTACATTCAATTTTGCTGACTTCATCTTTTAAGTCTTTCCATAAACCTTCAATAGGATTCATATCTGGGCTATTTCCAGGCCAATCAAGCACTTTGATGTTAAGATCTTTTAGATGACTAGAAACTCTTCTGACTGTGTGACATGGGGCCCCATCATGCATGAATATTCCGTTATTGTCAGGAAACCATTCACGAAATTGGGGTACCAGGCGTTTATTTATTATCTTAAGGTATCCGTCTTGATTCAGAGCGCCATCCACGATCTCTAAACGACCTGTACCTTGTGCAGATATGATGGACCAAACCATGACTTTGGAAGGGAAAGTCATGGTCAGCTTTTGACGTCCTCCTCACGATTTTTCGCCAATCACTCAGTATTTCCATCATTGATTCATCAGAGAAACATACCTGGATGCAAACAAAACAAATTAATTGATCTTTTTTTCACTCAAACTTAAATTACAGCTTTGCAAACCCCAGTCTTCAAGTGGGTTTCATCAAACATGAGATATTCGCTATTATATTTAGAGAAATAGTTATTTTAATTAATTGGTGTAGAAAAACAACGAAATCAGCAAAATTTAATGCATATTTACCTTTTCCCAGTCATCAGATGTCCAGTGGCTGTGTGCCTTGGCCCAAGCCAGCCTTTTCTTCCTCATGGCCTCGGTTAGTCTTGGCACTCTAGTTTGCCTACAGGCATGGTAACCCAGCTTATTAAGCCTTTTTCTAACAGCTGAGGGTGTACATTGTACATCATAGTCCAGCTGCTAGTTGTCTTGACGACTTTGAATGGTCTTTTCTTACCATATCAACGAGAATTCTCTCCTGTCTTGGGGTGGTACAGGATTTCCTACCACATTTACCAACACGTTTTGGCTCGTAATTTTCGATATTTTCAATCTTCCTTTTCACTCTGTACACACTAGATAATGATACACCAACTTTATGAGCGATTTCTTTACAGTCGAGGGATGTTTCTTGTAGATAAATTTCGATTGCTGAAAAATCAGCCTGACTCAAGTCTTTTCCTCTGCCCATGATGCTTCAACAGGTTATCCTTAATGACTTCTATGACTAATTATGGGTCAATTGATACTGGGACATTGGCACACACATTAGGTAATATAAACAATGATTAGTAACCGGAATTCCGGGAACGTGGATATGTGTGGAAATGGTTTAAGAACACAAGGCTGAGGGACGAGGTAATTTTGTGTGGAGACGAGTAACAATCCAAAAACATGATTCTTATCATTTAAAAATAATATAATCATTATATAATCAATTATTTTATGTAGATTAAAGATTTCTCTACATTATTACAAAAAAAATAGACAATGTAAGTAATATATTTGTGAAGATATGAGGTGTTAAAGATAAAAAAGTGAAGAATCCCAAAAATTGTCTATTAATTTTCCCGGTACTGTATGTGTATATGTACATACATGCACACACACATATATATATATATATATATAAATATATATATATATGTATATGTATATATATATGCATATAAATAAACATATATATGTATAGACACACATACATGTATATTATCATATATATTCGGCTAATTTTCGACCGAAAAGCTTATACCTGATAAGAATAAAAGATTATCTCATCAATTAAAAGTCTGACGTCATTCTTTTAGGGAAATATGAATTTCCTAAAAGACAAACCGGGAAATACCTTCTCTAATGCTTCTCATGACATCCCACATTCTTACTCCTTTCCTAACACCTATATACGGAGGGAACAGAACCAGTTTTAGTTTTCTAATACACTTTATTTGATAAATTTCTTCATATATATGGCGATAATCTTGTGGATAGATCAATACGCTTGCTATATTTCATCCAATATCTTTTTGCTATAGAAGGGATTTTTTGTCATTTTAAGGCCATGTTTTCCTATCTACACATTGATGCCCAAATGATTTCTTTTTTATAACATAGTTTATCAATATTCATACTATAATCCTACACAGTAATATAACCTTAGCATTGACTCTTTGGATGAATAATGCCAGTGGCTACTACCTGTTATTTACGTGTTATCTTTTATTTTTTTACCAGGTGGGGAGGGGGGGTTAACGTCTGTGTGATCGTGTCCTCAGTGAGAATAGTTACGTGTCCAAAGATGTTCATCTTACAGTTAAAATCATTAAAAACCTTAAAAATAGCGGAAAACCATTTGAGTAAAAATATAAACAATATATTCGATAAGTGCCTGTCTGTTTGTAAGCGTTTATGTGAAAAACGATAAATAGTTTTATTTCAATTCTTCTACAATTAGACCGGTCTTTCCCTGAGAATGTCGCAATATTTTATTTTTTTATTATAAATCACACACAAACCGAGAGGTATAACGCGACCCGAAGTTCGAATCTCCGAAACACAACCGAAACATTTCATTTAGTGCAATGAATCTTTGAAACGAAACTGAATCGATTATACTTCCATGATGATTTATCAAACTTACGAATGTAAAGTAATTATTTCATCCTCATTGTTATTGTCTGCCTTGCAAAAAGTGCTCTTATTTAGCGTAAATTGCTGTTTTTTGGGAAGTTGGCCTAAAAGTAATATTTGTTGCTCCTCATACTTGTTTTCTAATCTAACACCTCAATACTCTTTCATAATAGAACAGATAAATCGCTAAAGCAAAAGCAAATCGTCAGATTAATACCAAAGCATATGAAGTCCCCTAGAAAATAATGCATAGGAAAACTTGCACGTACTATATCACTTCTGAAACGCGAGAAAATGCCCTGGAGGATAACATAGGGCGGGGTCTCTCATGACGTCATCGTCCACCAAGTATATATAGCAGACGCATTACAATGCTCAGGAGAAGGACACATACAGTCGCTACAAACATGAAGGCTCTGGTAAGAGAGGAACGGAGTGATTCTAGTCACAAAGTGTTTTAAACGAGTGTGAAATGTGGTTAAGATCAGTGAAAAGGAAAGAATTAATACTACTTCTGCAGTTAATTTTCGAAGAAAAGAACTTAATATCCATTGTTACAGTATATGGAATATCATATTCTTTTCATTGTTAAACTTTTCAAAATGCTAACCCATACGCAATATAAGGTAGTTCTTTAAGACAATTGTTTGTGTTAGCAGATATTTGAATCGAACTGTGTATTGATGGCAAACATATTAATTAATATGCACGTTTTTCCTTAAAAGATATTTCAGCATAACAGTCATTGCATTCACAATATTTTTTTCCGACAGGTGATTCTGGTCGCTGTATCCTGTTGCTCAGCACAGCTGGTGTTGCCGTACACGGCTCCCTGGGTGCTGCCTCAAGCGAAGCTGATCACTACCCCTGAACTGAAGACTGACCTCAAGACTGTATCCTTGGCCTCCCCTTACATCCATCCCTTTGGACATCCCTTCGTGGCTTCCCCCTATGCCTTCCATCACGCTGCCTATCCCTACATCCTCAATGCCGACTCTACTCTCAAGGCCACAGAGTTCCCCTACATCTACCAAGAGGCTGACCAAGAACCAGCTGTAGAACAAGCACGTCGTCGTCGCCGTGATGTCGAGATCCCCCTCCCGTACCTGCATGCCGTCCCCACAGTCACCAAGCAGACCGTAGAGACCAAGCAGTTCGAGCCAGTCGACGCCAACACCCCCGCCGACACCACTAAGATCGAGCTCACCACAAAGGAACACGAGATCTCCGTCCCCGCCGTCAAGTACGTGCAGCCCGTCGTCAACGTCAAGCCCGTCACCTACACTGCTGTGTCCCACGCCGCCCTTCCCTACGCCCACGGTCTTCCCTACGCCCACGGTCTTCCCTACGCCTACGGTCTTCCATACGCCCATGGTCTTCCCTACGCCCACGGCCTTCCCTATGGTCTTCCATACGCTAACTACCCTGGCCTCGTCGGTGCCCCCGTCATCAAGGTCGACGAAGAGTAACTCCAACTTTCCTGTCGCCCTTCAACCCTACTCACAAAAAAACGACACTTAGTGACGTAAACTCGTATGTTGGATTCTCCTTTGAATCAACACATGCATTGTGTTTACACCAATCTGAGTGAAACTAAACAAAATAAAGTTGAGATAACAGTTCCCGAAAGTGAAAATAAACAATTCAAACTTGAATATATCGAAAAATACAAATTGAAATATCGTCTTACTGCAAAATTGCATTTGATGATATGCTAGATTCAGACTTTTTCGAAATAAATTAATCAAAATCATATGTAACGTCTCTATCCTATAAAATGTGCCTAGTTGAAATGTTAATGAGTTTTAGATATCACTCGAATACTAATGCAAAATATATATATATATATATAAATAATTGATCCAAAAAAAAGGCAGCCGTATTCTAAGTCCCTAAGCGCGTCGTGTACATGACATGAGCATGCCGCGTTTGGTATTCTAGAAGCGGGGGTTCGTGTCAATAGCGTGGCAAAAGTATAGCAAAAGCGTGGCAAAGTCGTGGAAAGTATTAGAACAATCGTGGAAACTCCAGCCGTATTCTAAGTCCCTAAACTAGAAGCGCGGGTTCGTGTCAAAAGCGTGGCAAAGTCGTGGCAAAAGCGTGAAAAGTATTAGAACAATCGTGGAAACTCCGTGACAAGGGGGTAGGCTTGTCACGATAGTTACACGGGTGATAAGAATTATATTTTTACTGTACTTTTTCTTACCAATACTTCATATGAGCATACTATGTTTGGAAAGTAATATCTATATTGGATATATTGGGCATGATTGTCCTAGACTTGGATTACAAACCCTTTTAGGAAAATATGGATTCTCTGCTGATTTTTAGTTTGTTTACCTTTTGGCGGACTTTTCGAAGGAGAGTGAAGTTAAATGAGTGGTAAAAGTAGTCAGGAACGTAAAGTTAAAGTATATAATTATATGAAATATGTATACATTAAATCTATATATATGATATATTAAAGATACGCATATATGTACAGTATATACAGAGACAAAATAAGGAAGATCTAATCATAAACACACGATCCCTCTCATCCCGTTTGTTTTGATCGAGCGTAGAGTGAATTACCAACGGCACGTTCGTGAAATGGTTGTCAATTCTTTAACTAGGAACAAGTACAACGACTGATTCATACGAAAATTGTACTATCTTTTGTTAGTGCTACTTATGATTGTAATTTCTCTTATGAATTTGTTGTTTGGACAGTGCCATTCATCTGAAACATGTTAACTTTGGACCGGTTGGTAAACCTGAAGCAGCTGACACAAACGTGCCACGTTTTTGCATACTAGAATACCGCATTCGTGACATGAACACGACATGGACACATGATTATGACATGGCCACGACACGCAGAGTAATTTCGTGCTTGACAATAACCTTCCCGATACATATACACAGAGACACATATCTCTATCTATGTATATATATACATATATATGTATATACATGTATACATGTATGTATATATATGTATATACACGGTCTTCCCTACGCCTACGGTCTTCCATACACCCATGGTCTTCCCTACGCCCACGGCCTTCCCTATAGTCTTCCATACGCTAACTACCCTGGCCTCGTCGGTGCCCCCGTCATCAAGGTCGACGAAGAGTAACTCCAACTTTCCTGTCGCCCTTCAACCCTACTCACAAAAAAACGACACTTAGTGACGTAAACTCGTATGTTGGATTCTCCTTTGAATCAACACATGCATTGTGTTTACACCAATCTGAGTGAAACTAAACAAAATAAAGTTGAGATAACAGTTCCCGAAAATGAAAATAAAAATCAGTTCAAAATTGCATATAGCGAAAAATACGAAATTGAAATATCATCTTACTGCGAAATTGCATTTGATGATATGCTAGATTCAGACTTTTTCGAAATAAAGTAATCAAAATCATATGAAACGTTGTCTCTATCCTATAAGATGTGTTTAGTAGAAATGTTAATGAGTTTTAGATATCACTCGAATACTAACACAATATATATATAATTCATCATAAAAAAATAACATTCCCGGTACATATACACAAAGACATGTATATATATATATATATATATATATATATATATATATATATATATATATATATATATATATGTGTGTGTGTGTGTGTGTGTGTATGTATATGTATATATATATACCTATGCATATATGTACATATATATTATATGTATATGTATATATATATACCCATACATATATGTACATATATATATACATGTATTTACATAACTATATATGTATCTATTATATGCATATGTGTGTATGTATATATATATATATATATATATTTATTTATTTATATACACGCGCGCGCGCACATGTGTTTGTGTATTCACACTTTTATATATATTCAAACACAAAACAATGTATAGAATATTCATACTAATATACAAATATATGCATATATGTATATATACATACATGTATATATACATATATATATATATATATATATATATATATATATATATATATATATATATATATATTACGTACACAAACACACACGCACACAGAAACATAAGAGCAGACGCACACAAATGTGTATTTCTGCGTGGGTGTATGTTTGCGGCTGTGTTCAGTACATATATATATATATATATGTATATATATATATATATATATATATATATATATATATATATATATATATATATATATATATATCAATATATATGTATACATATACATATATAAATGTATATATAATACCAGCGAGGGGTTACGCCCCTTTTATAGTCTCACTAATTCTGCATTATACGTAGCTTGCTACTATCTTACTTCTCCCTCTTTTCTTCTTTCGAGAATCTCGATTCTTAACTACTCTCTTGTAATATGTATATATGTGTATATATATACATGCACACACACACACACACACACACACACACACATATATATATATATATATATATATATATATATATATATATATATATATATATATACATATACATATATATGCATATAAATAAACAGATATATGTATAGACACACATACATGTATATGATCATATATAATCGGCGAACTTTCGACCGAAAAGATTATACCAGATAAGAATGATAGATTATCTCCCCAGTTAAAAGTCTGACGTCTTTCTTTTAGGGAAATATGAATTTCCTAAAAGACTGATCAGGAAATACGTTCTAATGCTTCTCATGACATTCCACATTCTTACTCCTTTCCTAACACCTATAATACGGAGACAACAGAACCGGTTTTAGTTTTCTAATACACTTTAAATGAAAAGTTTCTTCTGATATATTGCGATAATCTTATGGATAAAAGATCAATACGCTTGCTATGTTTCATCCAATATCTTTTTGCAATAGAAGAGCTTTTTGTCATTTTAAGGCCATGTTTTCCTGTCCGATATTATCTACACATTCATGCAAAAGGATTTCTTATAAGATAGTTTATCAATATTAATACTAAAATCCTACACAGTAATATAACCTCAGCACTGACTCTTTGGATGAATAATACCAGTGGCTACTGCCTATTATTTACGTGTTGTCTTTTATTTTTGACCAAATGTGGGGGGGGGGGCGTCTATGTGATCGGGTCCTCAGTGAGGATAGTTACGTCCCCATATATATTCATCTTATACTTAGAATCCTTAAAAACCTTAAAAATAGTGGGAAGCCATTTGTGTAAAAATATAAACCATAAACTCGATAACTGCCTGTCTGTTTGTAAGCGTTTATGTGAAAAACGATAAATAGTAATTTCAATTCTTCTACAATGGGATCGGTCTTTCCCTGGGAGTGTCGCAATTTTTTTATCTCTTTATTATAAATCAGACACAAAACGAGAGGTATAACGCGACCCGGAGTTCGAATCTCCGAGACACAGAACCGAAACATTTCATTTAGCGCAATGAATCTTTGAAAAGAACGTGAATCGATTATATTTCCATGATTTATCAAACTTCCGAATGTAAAGTTAATTATTCCATCCTCAATGTTCCTGTTGCCTTGCAAAAATGCTTTTATTTGGTGAAAATTGCTGTTTTTCGGGAAGTTGGTCTAAAAGTAATATTTGTTGCTCCTCAAAAAAGCCATCTACACTTTGATC
>NW_028234410.1:35001244-35031244 GCF_977035675.1 Penaeus japonicus
TGTACATAGCATCTTTTATCAAAGTAGCTTTTGCATAGATAGAGTCTTCCATGTAGGTAGCAAAACCTTCACTTATCCATTCTTCTGTCCAATCTTGTGCACCAATGTTGATCCCAAACCATGCATGGCTGTTGGAAAAAAAATCATCAGGCTCATATTTGTCTGTAAATCATACACTGGAATATTTAGAGAAACTACTTTTTATATCAATTCTATATTCTTTTAGAGAAAGACTGAAAACCTGAATACATTTCTGGCTCAATTTTGTCTTACTTTATTTGCATGCAGGGAATTACATGATTACATACTGTGACCTTTATAATACCACACACTTACCTTATTTCATGTGCAAGACGAATATAAGCTGCAGGATCATCCATGACCATTGATGGTGACAAGAAGATTAAGTTTGGAGAAGCTAAACCCAAGCTTGCAAAACATTTTGGCACCACAACAACTTCTAGTCTGGGGCATGGGTATCTGCCTAGAAGATCAGATGATGCTTGCAGGGCAAAAGGCAGAAATGATGTAATTGATTTTATTGCTTGAGAAGATGATGGAGGATAGACCACAGTTAGAGCAGTTTCTTTACCCCAATATTTAGATTGGATGTGGCAAGGGTATTCATAGTGCTTACAAGGATGAGCTTCCTCAGCTTTTTTATCATTTATGGATGACTCATGTGACTTATTCTTTGATTTTACTGCTGGAAGAATATCTACTATCCATTTGCCAATGGCAATCGCTATAGTTGCAATTGGTAAAACCATTGTTGTATGATAATAAAAACACACTGAAGGTATATTTTCTTTAACCATATCTTGTTTACAAACTGTAGATCCCTGAGGTGGTTCTTCTGCATCACAACTTTTAAAATCAAAGTGACTTACAAGCCAACTCTCCTTGTAATCCTCAATACAGCCAATAAATTTTACGGGTCTCTCATCCCCTGTCATTGCAAGATAATATCCTTCTGGTACTGTGAACCAAGCTTGCCAGGTAGCCATGGCTGATGGAGGGTCCTGACATGGGAGCAATGACCGGTTGTTGATGGTGGCAGCTGGAGTAAACACACATGGATTACCTTCTTGGTCATTCCTCCAAAGAAGTGACTTGCCTTTTGGTAGTGTTTCATATTTGATGCATATGATTGAGGGAAAATTGGTGGCACTTTGCACACTACTTTTCCATATATTAATACACCATGGTTCCACGTTGTACTGAAGTGGCACCTGGTCTTTACTTAACCAGATATTTAGAGCAAAGCTGCACTTTCTAATGTGTTTTGGATCCAAATATTGTGAAACTTCAGTTTTATTACAAATTACTTCAGTCACAGACTTTACCTTAACATCACAACAGTCCAGCACAACTTTAAAGTCCTTGTGTGTTTCTAACTGAGTCTCATCTTCTGGCAAAATATGATTTACTATTACATTATCTGAATTTACTTTCTCTTCTTTATCAGTTATGATTTCGTTTTCTTGCACATTCTCTCTTCCCCCTGTTCTTCGACCAATAGATTCACACTCTTTTTCGAGGTTATTTTGGCCACAGGGAATACCTGAATTTGCTGAATCAGTCAGAGTATCCCTTCTACACAGATTTCCTTCTATCCTATTAGAACCCTGATCAACACTTTCAGTAGTGCAGTCTAAACCGACACAGTCTAATTCCCCAGAATCACTAAAACCTCTCACAGGTGATGTGTTGCTGTTGCAATTATCAGAAATTTCATTGTGATCTAAATTGAAGACAGATTCACAAGCAGCTTTCCTTCCATCAGAACAGAAACACTCGCGAACGCAACAGTTCCCGTTCTTCTCACACAATGTTGAGGGCTCTAGAAAAATAAACACTGTACCTTCAATTATCTGACTAACTACATCCGTTTTGAGATGTAAGAGATAATGGCGAGCCCTTATGTCTTTTATGTTTGATAGCAGAGGTAAATCTTTGTCTCCCATTTTGTTCAATACCTTTTTCAGAGATATTTTCTTACCCCTCTTATTACATGTTCTATAAGATCTTCGTTATCCTCCAGATAGTATACTGTTCTGCTTTGTTGGCCTTGATATAGTTAAAAAATAGTAACCCTGTGAGGAGAGACATGAAATTATTATAATGGTTTGATCTCAGTTTCAAAATGCACACGTCACAATTAGAGTGAATAGCAAACACTCGTGTATGGTTCTAAGGGGAGATATGCAGGAAGTGTGGCACATATAAATATAGGCATGTATATGATGGTGTTCAAGTATCCTATTTGTATGTGGCAACTATAATGCTACCTTTGAAGGAGTGTAGTGGCATCTAACTATTACTGAAAGCATGAATGCCTGCAGCAGTGTTTTAGTGGTATATTTTGATCTTTTACTGCATATATCAAAAGTAATGAACATCTTATGATTCATTTGGCTGTTAGCTATACAAATATAAGGTAAACATAAAATACAAACCTGACACAATGACAAATCTATTAGCCAAAATTGATGTTACCATACTAAAAATCAGATTTTATAATGATAGACCTTGATGTTCTCACTCTTATCTAAACAAAACTGTTATCATAGTTCTTTGGACATAAACATGCATACTATTAAATATTAATGTTATTTACCAAATATAAATCACATTAAGAAAACAGGTTAAATGCCACAACTCCATATTCACATTCATATAATACAACTGTGTAAAGGAAAATATTAAAGGCACAACTGTTTCCTCTCCAACCATACATAAAAATTAAAGCTTAAGCTATCATATTCAAATTACCATTTTAATGTATAAATCAAAATCATGCCAATTTCAAATTTCAAATTGTTCATCCGACTGTCTAACTATGAATAATGATTTACTGCATTTGAAATATGTAATCTTTTCACTTATATTGCAAGTTTTATCCACACATTCTTACCCTTTCATTTCCTTCCTCACTCCTGCATTATGACGCCAATCGTGCTAAGGTGCTTTAAAGCAGCCAAAGCTTTATAAGAACTGCAAGAAAAAAAAAACATGTGGTGAGTGTGATGCAATTATATTCATTATACATGATATAAAGAACAACTGTAATTCAGTTAGAGAATCACCTGATCCAGAGCATCGTTTTCTATTTAGATAAAGATTATTTAAATCATATTTAAATCATATTAAATGATTGTGGATAAGGCCTGTGTTTAACAAACTTTAATATACAGATGAGATTTATTGGAATGCAATTTGGCCATCTGCTCAGTACACAGTATTGATATATGGCTTTTTTGGGATCCATTTTGGGATGAGCAAAGGTCTTCACACCTTTGGAGCTCTGGCAACAACCATCCACCCGAAATATTTCTTGTAATATAAGAAACCAGTCCAAGCCTTATCCAAGACTAAGAGATTATATGCCAGATTATAGGTTTGGAATTTGTTGACCTTTTCCGAACCACCGAAGAGCGGGAACCACGGTGATCACTTGATGCGAATCTTTACCGATTTTTATAATTGCAAGTCTATGTTCAAATAGAGTAATTTCCGTCAGATATTAAAGAAAACTTAATTGAAATCGACCAAAAACATTTGGGTAGTTCCTAGATCATGCTATGTGCAGTCACAACTTTCAAATTAAATCAAACTACCATAAGCAGATTTCTTTAAAAAAAACAAATTTCAGTACATAGGCGTTCGTATGTTATTTCACAAGGATAGTAAAAATACAAATAAAAGCTTAAATATTCCATCATACGAAAAATTATTACCATTCTACTTCTATACACGGAGTGAGCCTAGATTTTGACGGAAAATTTACGTTGTTTACATCCGTCGCCCTTCCTTTGTTATTGTTATTGTTTACACGCGTGTCAGAGTCAGCTGTTTGAGCGTCACTCTCGGCGACACCCGGCCGTAGAGTTGTGCCATGGCTTTATTTCCCCTTTAATATTAGTATTTCCTTTGGATAATGGAGGTTGTGATGAGAAAGGAGAGTGATGGCGAAATATTGGAGACACTCTGTAGATTATGCGGAACAAATGACTGTGGTCGAATGTTGCATTTGGGTGATACCTACTCTATGGTGGGAACGAGTGACATAATTTTCAACTTATTGGATAGTATATCAGTTATACTAAAACTGGAGGTATGTATGCATATTTATTGTAAATGTTCAGAATTGGACTGTATTAAGATTGAGAAAATATAAAATAAATGCCATAGAGAATACGTAAAACAATACTATTACATTAAAATTATAATAATAATTGTAAAGGTAAGGCAATAATCAGTTATGAAACTCCACAAATCAGTGTGCAGTATGCCCTGAGATGCCATGGCTTCCACTCTTCTTGCTCCAGCAAAGGCAGTCAAACCTCCACCGTTAATATTCTGACAAGATTTCCCGTCAAGGCAGTCTGGAAGACAGGGCAAGATCTCATGCACGTAGTTTATGAAAGCTACACGTGCACACATGCATTTGTGACTGTCTTGTCCCCAGTGCCTCCACGTGGGTAGCAGTCTCATTTGTGCCATTACTATACTCTTCAATATGGTTATGAAAGAACCCATCCAAGCTCTGTCTTACCAAATATATTTGGGTGAGGTTTGTTGACTTTTACCAGAGTATGAAGTGTAGAGGCCATGGTGTCACTTCATGTAGTCATATTCTGACGAATCAGTTTGTTTCTGCTATGGTTATTAATCATAGATTTAGGGGAAGTAGTAGTATTTTGGTTCTTGGGAAGATGTCAAGTTTTGCCCAACATTTTGATGGGTCACCCAATGTTGTTTTTTTCCTATTCTTATAACTGAAAGCCTTGTAAAAATAAATTTAACCCCATGAATAATATAAAAATATAGTAGAATACAGGAAGAACTGATATTAACCCATTCACAACGGGGGCATTCCAGCCTTGCATATCACAATGCTGGGGCTCTCGAACGCATAGGCCTAAATCAGTTAAATAAACAACGCTGTATGGCGTCCCCAGCGAACGGGCCTAGAATGCGCGGTACAGTAGTGTACCACCCGTCCAGAGAGGTTTAACATAAGGGAGGCTGCTTCTCCCTATTAATTAAAGTTAGAAAATCCCATTGAAATTAAATTCTTCCCCCCTACCTTCCTTCCTTCCTCCTTTTCATTCTACCTTTCTCTCATTATCATTTTTCCTCTTCCCTCTTCTGTCTCCCCTCTCCTCTCTCTCCTCTCTCCTCTCTCCTCTCTCTCCTCTCTCTCCTCTCTCCTCTCCTCTCTCTCCTCTCTCCTCTCTCCTCTCTCCTCTCTCTCTCTCCTCTCTCCTCTCTCCTCTCTCCTCTCTCCTCTCTCCTCTCTCCTCTCTCCTCTCTCCTCTCTCCTCTCTCCTCTCTCCTCTCTCCTCTCTCCTCTCTCTCTCTCTCTCTCTCTCTCTCTCTCTCTCTCTCTCTCTCTCTCTCTCTCATCTACTCTCCCTTTCTCTTTCTTATTTGTATCAAACAACAGATTTTAAATGTTAAAATAATTTTTTTCCTTTTCCACTACAGGATGATGACGAAGCGTTGATGTCAAAACATGTATGCTTATCCTGTTTTAACATCGCAGTTGATGTCCAGGCTTTCATAGATTCTAGCATAAATTTTCAAAAGACAACCATTAGACAGATATATCCAGAAAACAAGTTGATAGAGACTCAAGACATTACTCTGATTCCAGCACCTTTTGGAAGTTTAAAGAAGGACTCTTTGCTCGTTGAACATCATATTAATGATGACATTACTAATGCTGAACCAGTATTAAAGTCCCAGGATCTATTACAGAATGGCAGTTTTTTAGAAACAAGTAATATCTTATTGAAATCCAAACAAGCTTCACCAGCTGAAGAGGAAGATATTGCTAAGGAAAGTAACCTTGCAAGTGATTTTCAGGAATCATCTTATTGTGCTAAGGCTGATGCACCACAGAGCAATGTAAAAGTAACTCTGAATTCACTTGAGTTCAGTGTTAATGATCCACCTTCAAAGGATGAAGTCCCTTCCGTCCATAATGAATGTTTGCCAGAGGTAGCTAGTATCTCCACAGAATTTCAGACTGAAGCAAGTGTCAAGAATGATGTTATGTTGACAAATGATGGAGACAAGGTATCTAACAGCCCTGAAGAAGAAGCATGTGACAAAGCATGTTCATCTCTAGCTTCCCAGCCTCAAAGTGATAATAGTAGGAACTCAAGTACAAATAATAAAAGTAAGAAAGAAAGAGTAGTTGTAGATAGACAAGAAAAAGAAAGTAGCAAGAAATGTCCAGTATGTTCGAAAAGTTTTCCAAGACAGAGTCAGCTGAAAAGCCACCTTGTGAGTCACAGCGGAACTAGACCATTCGAATGCAAGATTTGCCATACAAAATTCAAATATCGTCGAAACCTTGTTGAACATTCCAGCATTCATAATGAAATTCCATCTTTCATCTGCTCCATATGTGGATTAACTTTCAAACAGAGAAGCAAGTAAGCAAAAACAGTCTAACTTCACAAGTTTTCTAGTTATGTGTACTTGAATATCATGAGCAAAAGTACCTTTTACAGGTATTCTTCTTTGTCACTAACACTTATCTATTTGTATATTTTTAGTTTGCTTAAACATGAGAGAATTCATCGTGAGAGGGACAAACACAGTTACCAGTGTACTCAGTGTGGCAACCAATACACTCAGTCTTCTCATTTAAGAACACATATCAGAAATATTCATGAGAGTGAGTAAGAGTATTTTACTTTATCTAGTAATGAGTCTTTTTCATATATAAATATGGAGGTATATAGATATAATCATGAATACATAAATAGTTGTAAAAAGGCATTTACCTATATCCCCATCCACTTCCATATCCAGAATTATATTTAATTTTATATATTATAGATATACAGATATATAGATATTACTATATATGTACAGGAATAAATATAGATAGAAAGATTTTGTCAATACCTAGAATGTGTTCCAAAAATTTGATAATTTTTATATCCCTTTCAGATAACAAGGGGCACAAGTGCGATATCTGTGATGCTGTAGTTCTCTGTCAGTCATCTCTAAGACGGCATATGGCAACTGTTCATGCAAATTCTGCGAAGTTTGTCTGTCCACATTGTAACAAAGGTTTCAATAATAATCAGAATTACCAAGGTATTTCCAAATGTTACTCTTACTTTTGCTTTTTGCTTGCATTTTGAGAGAAGAAAATTATATGTTTCAGGTCTAGTATTACTAGTGAGGTATGATAAAGTACGAGTGTATGTACCTATATGTACAAAAAATTAATACATTCAAAATGTTTTAGTATCTGTAAACATAAATCATTTTTAATTTTGTATATATACAAAACATATTATTATTATTATTATCATCTTCATCATTAGTAGTATTAGCTGTATTTTTATCATTATTATAAATCAATCAGTTAAACAAAAGGTGAACCTGGACATTTAAATTACATTAATTAGTTATTATTCTTACCCCTTCAAAACAAAGGACACCTAAGGCGGCATTCTGGGGAGCGTCCTTATAGCTGCTCTACTTGTGCTAAGACATTCACTACCACAAAGGCCCTAAGTAGGCATCGGTTAATTCATCAGGGAATCAAGAGCCATAAGGTCAGAAGCATAATTAGTATTCTTGTTTTTACAATTTTATGATACAAATTTTGTATTCTATATATATTATATATATATATATATATATATATATATATATATATATATATATATATATATATATATATATAATATATATATAAATATATATATATATATATATTATATATATATATATATATATATATAATATATAAATATATATAAATATATAAATATATAGATATATAGATATATAAATATATAATATAATAATATGAATATATAAATATAAATATATGAATATATGATATGAATATATAATATATATATATATATATATATATATATATATATATATATATATATATATATATATATATATATATGTATATATATATTATAAATTTAATCCATTTTTTTTACAGTGCATACACTGCAGTAAAGCATTTTATGAGTTATGCGACTTGAAGAAGCATGCCAAACGTCACCTAAAACGTGTGAAGAAATCCAACAAAAGTCAGGCTGCCAGTAAAGCCGAGGAGAATGCTAGTAATTCTACCACTCAAGTTGTAACTGGTATGAATTCACTTAACCTGATGGTCCTCACAGAGTCTCTGTTGTTTAGTGAGCCCCAACCACTGCTTGAAGCATCAGCATCTAGAGTAACAGAGGTACGTTATCAGCAATGTCAGGATGTTCAGGTAATTTGAAATTTTGCAATTAGATTATGAATTCTATATATATCAGAATACATTTCATCACTTTATGCATTAAATATATTTCCTACAGATACTACTGCCTGATGGGAAAATAGGCACACCTAAAGAAGTTACAGCAGAACCACTATTGGGTTCAGAAATTATACAAACAGATCCACCAAACTTGCAGCAGTCATCAATGGAACTGTCTAAAATTTCAAACATGCTGCAACCAGAAGAAGAAGTTCTGGCACCATCTCCGTTATTACCTGCTACGCCAGTCTTATCCTCAGCGGAAAATGTTGAAGCCATCTCTGTGCTAGCAGATACAGCCGTCCTGCAACCACCTGAATCTAAAACTGTCATAACAACTCCCATTGACCCATCCAGAGTCTTGCAACCAACAGACATAGGTGTAGAGGAGGAACTTCCTAGGCCTGAAAACAGAGAGGTAAGTCTGGAAGCACAGGAGGCCTCCCAGTGTAGTTCTGGCACTGAAGGTCCCACCATGGTTGTGCTGTCATCGGTAGGTGCTCCTTCTGAGTACTTGCCTGTTGCTGAACAAGAATCTCACACAGGGAATTCTGAAATTGATGGAGCAAGACACCAGCAAGGTGAAAGGATCCTTAGTCATGCAACTTGGTAATTTATTTGGTGCAATTGATATTATATGTGTTGGGAAAGTGCTAATAGGAAATCCCTATGCCCAACACAATATCATCCTCCTCGATTTTTTTCCCTTTAGTTAAAATTCATTAGTATATTGACCTTACCATATGAGGTCACTATCATTAAATTAAATTTCAATCTGCACTGAATGATATCTAGTTTTGAATATTTAGGAACCACAAGCAGAAAAAGTTATAAGTTCCATGTTATAAATTCACTTAGTCATTTTCCCCCTTTTACTATGAGCTCACAGCTTCATAGTAATAGCAGCTTAATACCTCCTTTTTTTTTTACTCATTTGCTTGCATAATGTGATGAACTTTACATATGATACATTCCAACTTTAGATTGTTTTTTAATGAATCAAAGTAATTTTGAATGTGAAATTTTTTTTATAAAAAAGGCTACTTAGAATGTTGCTACAAGAAGGTTGGATAATATCTAAGAAACAAATGGTGTTAAGAGAAAAAATAATACGTATAAAACTGTACGTATAAAAACTGTGATTAAGATAAATATATCTAGTCAGTCAAGTCTTCATTAATATCAATAATGTGAATATTCACTTAATTCTCATGTTATATATCGTAAAAAATATATAATTAATACTATATTTTTTTCTATGTTTTCACGTTTTTATGTATGTTATGAAATCTAACCTATAAGATTTCAGAACAAAACTACTGATATAAAATACCAAATATATGCTGCAATAATAAAGTACATACATTAGTGGACATGTATTCATGTTTGGTAAGTAGTATCTAAACATATGTGTATTATGTACTGTAACTACATTTTAGATATTACCTTGTCATATATTAACTGCTAGCCAGTCCTTAAAGTAAAGAAAACCTGCATTTATTGTTTGTACAAAATAGAGGTTAAGTATATATCAAATATCAAAATTGTTCCTTTTCAGGAATATACAAGTAATATTAATATCTCATAATAAGGTATTTTGAAAAATACGTTGTAGCTAAATACTCATAGCTACATATTTGTAAGAAATAATCAAATTGTTGAAAAGAAAATTGAGTAAAGGTATACTGCAGGTTGTGCAATAACATTTTAGTCACTTTCAAACCACCAAAACAATGATTACCAATGACATTTCTTTTTTCTTGTTGTATGTATGTATTTATGTATGTATATATATATATATTTATTTGTGTGTATGTATGTATGTATGTTATATGTCTCTACTGGTTGTATATGTTTATATACGTATGCACATTTATATAATACACACACAGAGCCTGGTATAGGAATGGGTAGTCTGGACAATTTGAAAAGGACCACCACATATTTCAGAAAAAAAAACTTATTGTGGGTTTTAGTTACTGGAATGGATATACATTTTATCTCACTCTCAATTCTTTGCACTAGTAAAATGTATTCTAGGGATGGCTGTAACCCGTATTTTTTAAAGTAGTCTAAGGTATGGTGGGCCCTCACTACTGAAAGCTGTCCAATGGTCTCATACCAAAATCAGGCACTGAAGAAATATCAAAATGAAAGTTTCTTTGCTGTTCCAATAAAATGGTCTTTGGAGATATAGAACATACATGCAAAAATGATTAGGTTTTTAAGTGTCCTTTGCAACATTAAAGATGGTTATGAGAATCATTTTGAGGTATCATTCCAATGAGAAATGTAGATTATTTAAATTAATTACTTCCTGATATCTGAAGACCAACAACAAAGCTACATAAGAGAAAACTGATTGGTTTGTTTATTTTTGCTCAATTCTAAAACTTAGATTAAGGTATCGATACTTCCTAATACATGTGTACATGTGTTCCTTCCTAGGTTGTATGATTGTCATACAGCTGTTGTTAACAATGTAATGGATTAATGGATTATTCAATTTGTAAAGAAAACATTCCTACGGAAAACAAAGTGCAAAACTTATTTTTAATCTAGTCATAACTGATACTGTGCAATTTATTTATTGTAAACAATTTTATTTAATAAATAAAATGTTTGTGGATACTTTAGTGTCATCTTAAAACCTGTACTCACTCGCAGATTCTCACCTTGCATGACAGAAAATGGCTTCCCATACCCATTAGTTCCAAAGAATAGAATCCACTGATAATAATTTTGCTGCTCAAGGAATACAGAGAGGACAGCCTTTGTGGATCAGAAACCATCACTAACGTTCTTTCTTCAAGAGATACATAAAAAGTATCTTACAAGTCAGGTGTGTCTTGTGTTTTTTGGGAATGACAACAAGAAAAAAGCATTTTACACCATCAGGTAATCCACATATTTATATATTCATATATATATAGTTAGATAGACAGACAGACAGACAGACAGACAGACAGACAGACAGAATTTTGATAACTGAGATGCAGTAATTGCTTTGTATTCCGGTTGCCTATGTATAATGTAAACCAATAAAAACTATAGATTAATTGAATACAAAGACCAGTGAATCTTTCAAATACTTCTAATGTTAATATAAACTAGGTAATGGTTAATATTAATATAAAGAGAAGGATTTACTCACAGAAGTGTGATTCCACAAAAAAATTAAAGTTTATAAATTTAGATAAAGTTATAATAATCATGCATAAGGAACTAAAACACATCTGTTTACAAAGAAGTGGAGTTCTACTTAACGTCATAATAATGATGAGAAGTTGTCCTGGAAACTTACTGTCCCAAGCTGAGTAAAGCAGTTGCTTGGCCAATAAATAACAGGAACAGGCCATTTCGGAAAAGCGCCAAGCCCTGCCACAAGCTACAGTAACAGGGTGCTTCAAACAAAAAAGGAAAATCTTGTGATATT
This sequence comes from Penaeus japonicus, assembly GCF_977035675.1. NCBI lineage: Eukaryota > Metazoa > Arthropoda > Malacostraca > Decapoda > Penaeidae > Penaeus > Penaeus japonicus. Next base: position 35,012,983 of record NW_028234410.1, read on the forward strand.
TGAACCCTGCTGCACCTGGAGTTTAGGTAGAAAACAGGTAGGAAAAATGTGTTTTCTTTATTTTATAAGGATAAAGTTAGCCATCTTTTTTTCTTCGGAAGCTTTATTAAACCCTTTGTTATATATATTATTATCATAATGTTTTACATAAGCTCTTTCTCTGGTCAGTAAATAATCTGATAGTGTGTAATAAAGAGGAAGGGGTTCTTGGTGGTGTTGATCTGATTGTTTTTAGAATCACTTCCTCTGTGATGCTTGGAACAGCACTGCCCTCTTTTTGCAAATTTTCACTTTGATTCTCTTTCTGGATACTTTCTACTTTAGCCAGAGCTGCGTGGGCTGCTTCTTGGTATATGCCAGTAATCTGTTAGGAAGAGAAGATTTCATTGTAATAGACAAGAAAAAAATATGAATGGATGAAGGATGTGACCTGTAAGAATGACATGAAACATTACAGAAGTTATAATTCACTATTGCATTTTTTATTACATTGGTAATGTGCACTTATTTTTCTTGTATCCCTTCATACTTTTTAAATTTATCAAGAATAGGGAAAAAAAAAGAGTTACACATTCCATTGCAAGAAGTGAATAAACTAGTAATTAATTAATTGGGAGAACATGATTAATTTCTTTATTTTACTTCCTATGTTGGAACATTTTTAAGTATAAAACACACACACACACACACACACACACACACACACACACACACACACACACACACACACACACACACACACACACACACACACACACACACACACACACACACACACACACACACACACACACACACACACACACACACACACACACACACACACACACACACACACACACACACATACACACACATAAAAAATAAATAAAAGAACAACCAGTGATTATCATGAGTGATAAACAGAGGCATAATATCTGCTACTGTTGCTAATGAATGTTTAATACTAAATCTTTTAACATGTTAGCAGTACTGGCTTTTCCTTTTACTTCAAAAAGGGTGAATCTAGCTTGTGCATTTTACAGCAATTCATGTTTTTTTTTTATCTATTCTCTTTTCATTTTCTTTAAAATTACAGAAATAGTATATCTAGCTTCAAAACACAAGACTAGTTATTTACATTACCAATCACTACTATGTCATTTATTCTTTCACATTTATTCATTCTTACCTCAGCTCCTGAGTGTCCAGCAGATGCATCACTCAGTTTTCCGACATCTATTTCTTCCTTGACTGAAACTCCTGTTAATATGCCTTTCCAGATATCAGATCGACTATTGAAATCAGGCAAATCTACATGTACGATTTGCTCCAAACACCCTGGTTGTAGTAAGGCCTACAAAAGAAAATAATTAGTCTTATGTGGATTTGTGCAAGCATATTTAATATATAATTTTTTTCTTTATTTCTTTTTAAAAGATGAAAAATCAAATTGATTCATTTCCAGTCACTACTCTTTTTCTATATTCTTACTAATTCATTCCAACAAACAACAGTATTGCATTAATTTTACTTACCTCATCTACTGCTGCTGGTCGATTAGTAGCTCCTATAATCCAAATGTTCCCCTTGTATTTTGTGCCTGACACTAAAGACAGCAATTCTGAAACAAGTAAACTCCCACCAGATCGATCCCCACATAAGCTGTCAATTTCATCCATAAATATGATTGATGGTGCTGCCTGCTGTGCTCGAACAAACACTTTGCTTAACGACTTCTCTGTTTCTCCAACATATTTTGACAGAAGGTTTGAACACTGAAAATTAAAAATAGAGAATAAGAATGTTTATAACATTTATATTTCAGAATAAATACTTTATATTTTAATAAATATTTATCATTCATTTTTATTTTTAATGAGGTAATTAGTATAAGGGATCAAGGTCAATGTCTCTCGCACCTAGAGAAAGAGAAAATATAAATGTTCCAACAAGACATTAATTAACCACCCTTTGAATCATTCTACCCTTTGAATCATTTTACCCTTCAATCAGAATGCATAACTGGTCTCACATTTATCAATCTCTACTTTAAAAAAAAATATTTATACACATATGTACACACCTTAAGGGGAAAGAAGCTGAAGTTGGTCTCATTAACAAGAGCTCGCACAAACATGGTCTTGGAGCACCCAGGAGGCCCATAGAGAAGAAGCCCTTTTAATGGGTGTTTGTCTGGACTGTCCAAGTGTTGATGGATCATTGTCTGGAAATTAACAACTTTTATATTATCCAAACAGAAGGATAAATGTGTACTTCATTGTACATGGGTCAGAGAGAGACAAGTACTTAAAAGTGAAATAAATCCTTACCTGTAATCTTGATTTTAGTGCCTGATAACCCCAGATGTCATCCCATCGTACCTGGAAATACAGTGCACTCTAAATCAATACACATCTCTATTTAAAAAATACATGCCCTTTATTTGTTTTTGTTTTTTTTATTGTACATCCAACTGTGAAACATAAGTTCATTAAGTTCCTTAAGCCTCTTACTTTCAACTCATTTCCTGCCACAACCACTTAAATCCAAACATCTATACACAGAACCCCCCCCCCCCACATACACACACACACATATATACTCATACACTCTTATACATACGCTTTTCCACATACACTCACATAGTCACATAATCACTAAGCTAGATTGTGAAAAAAAAGACTTATGAGCCTATCACACTACAAACTGTTCCATAAACTCTGATGCAAATAAAAGAATAGGTTTTGGGACAATGACTCTTGAAATGGAGTGTAGGATTCACATTCAGCATCAGTCTGTGAAATGGACTATAGCTCATTTTCCCCGTATTCCTTTTCCTATAGAGAATTCAAATGTAACATCTCCTATTTCTAAATTACCTTTTCTTCAGTAAAGCTAACAAACCAGGTAGGTTGCAAACTGCAAAGCTGTAAAGTAGTCAGGTGTACTGTGTATATCTACACACAGTGTATATGTATGCATGCCACAATTTTCCCTCCATTAGAGGAAAAGAATCCCTCAATCACTGAGGTAACTTCGCAGGAAGATTTTGATTCTTGACCCAACTACATATGCATTCACTATTAAGATTAGTAAGGTACCTAATTCTGAGACTAGGAGTTTGAAGCAGATTGTCTAATTGTACTTAATTAGTAAGAGTAAGCATATGCATTCACAAGGACAACCATCAAATGTATCCAAAAAATTATAATTCTCAATCCTAAATAACATCTATAAAAACAGAATACATACAACAGATATAGCTGTGTAGTTTTGTCGCATCATGGTTGGTACAACGGTTTTCAAACCTTCACACAGGTCTTCTTGGCTAAGGATCAACTCTGCTCTTTGCTCCCCTAAGCCTAAAATCTGTAAATATTTGTAGAAACAGGCATTAACCACATATCTATATTGGTTATTGGTTTCCTTGAATATGTATGAACTTAAAAATTCTGAGTTACAGACTTTTGCTATACCATAATATTTTGCTATTATTTGATCATTAAAAACAGAGTAAGTCAGTTTCATCATAGAAACTTTTCAAAGTAGATTCTGTTATTGTTTAATCATCATTATACTATGTTTCAGCAATTATGAACATTGCAGTGCCATACTATTATAGCACTGGAAATTGAGAGGTGTATCTTTACAGCTAGCCTTGAACAAAAATATAAATAAACATGCTGATATTATTCTTTGTCTCTAAGTATTGATTTCAATAATATTCAAAACCACCTCTTTCTCTTTTTTATTTGGGCTTTTTATTTTTTTCTATAATGTGCTAATGGGGAATTACCTGGAACTTCATGTAAACATTTTCTTTTTTTTCCCTTTACCATAAAGATGGAAACATGCATTACACATTCTAAAATTACCTTTTTTACTCTCTCCGTTGCATTTAACCATGAACTTTTAATTAAAACATCCAGGTCAGCTCCCGAAAATCCATAGGCCTGTTTTCCTATGTCAAGTATATCTTTCTGCTTTAGTCGATGGCTCTGACTGGACAGCAACTTCTGGAGAATGAATGCTCTTTGGTGAGCATCTGGAAGTGGTACAAGCAACTGCCTGTCCAGTCTTCCTGGACTCTGTAGCTTTGCTGCAACTGCATCTGGGCGACTTGTCGCACCTATCAACAAGACAGGTTTAGAGCTATCCTGAAAAATAAACATAATTAAAAAGAGGAAAACAGCATATATCTGTGCTATTTGCTACAATAACTTAAATCAATACAATTTCATGAATGCAATTGAGAAGCATAAAAATAAACTTAAAGAGGTTTCACAATATGTCAAAAATAATGGCTTATTATTATGATTTTCAAATTCTGTAAACCACTAGAAACCATTCACACTTAATTTCCTCTTATTGTACACAATATACATGAAACATTGCATAGCATATCACATACGAGCACCCAAGTTCAACAAAGTACATTTATCACTTCTGCTTCTAACAAACACCTATTCTACTAATATATATTTCATCCTTGATGGCCTTACCTGCACCATATGGATGCCACGGATAACAGCAGCCAATACATCATTCTTGCTGACTGACTTCTGATCTCCAGCAGGACACAGGCTGTCCACTTCATCCATAAATAAGACTGAAGGTGACCTAAAAAGAGAGAGAAAAAAAAACTTTCCAAATTAAAACCTAAATGACAATATCATCTCTTTCACAATGAAGTTTACAAAAAAAAAATGGAAATTATAATATTTCACAATTATTCCCATATGACAGTTAAAACATCCACACATACTACAAAAATATCACCATGATGCAGTACTTGCACAGTCTCAATACTACTAATATAATATTGCAGCTGCCTAAAGCTTGTAAATAATGAAAAATTAAAGATAGAGCAGACATGGCATGCAACCCACAGACTTCAAACAAAGTGCTTATCCGTCAGTAATTCCCATATATATGATAAGAATACAGGTCATTCAAAACAACAACTAGAAGAGCATTTACCTGTCACATGCAACTCTAAACTTCTGGTAAACTTCCTCATTGCTAGTTCCTAAGGACTTTGTCACATCTGCTGAGGTCAAAGAAATCACAGGAACACTCATCTCGGCTGCTGCCTGCTCCACCATGAGGGTCTTCCCTGTTCCCGGAGGACCGTGGAGCAATACTCCAGTCCAGCCGCCCAAAAGAGGATTGCCTGAAATAACAAACACCTGAAATTTATATGGGTAAAAGCTATGAAGTGATGCATGCATACTACATTTTGTGGATTGAATTCAGTCACAATCCTGAAAATATCTAAAACAAATATATATGTTTAGGGAATATTTGTGAACTTTAAATTTATCAGAAGACAAAATGATTGAGAGCTTTGGGCTACAAAACATTTCATCATAAGAAGCTGCAACCATTTTCATACTTCAGTTTCTAAGCTATTTCTAACATCAATATTCTCTCATTTGGTTTGCACCAAGTGTAAAGATTTGACAGTTCAGAGCCTATCAAAATAATTATTTTCTTTTATGTAACAGCAGTTTTCCTTATATAAATTGCTATCATTATTACTGAAGACATAAGAAAGTAGGGAACAAGAATATTTATTGTTAGAAGCAGCAGATTGCCACTCTTGTATACATTCTGGTAATCTATATGTTTTGAAGAGAATATTAGCAAAATAATTCTAATCCATTATAAATCTTTAAAAACTTACCCATTGTTTCTAAATTCCTGAACTTATTTTCCATGATTTTCACAAGCATTTCATAGACATGACTTTTGTAATATACATTTTCATTACTGTCTTTCTCTTCCTCTTTGACACTTTCAGTATTAGGTTTATCTGTGCTGTGTAGAGTGATTTTTGTGTCCCTTCCAACTCTGACCCAGTGCTTTTGATAACTAGAATCAGCTGTCTTCCACTGGTTGGCTCCTTCGTCCGATTCTCCAGAGGTGAGGATTTTCTCCCTCATTCTTGCCGAGAGCAGGGACTTATGTAGGGTTGCATTTGATTTCTTATTGGGTGTTGATGTGATTATTCCAGCATCAAGATCTTTGGACTCATCAACAGAATTGCCTTCATGATACTCATCAATGGTGACAAAAGCAGCACTTGTGTCGTCACTTGAAAGCCGAAGTTTTGATAAATCAGATGCTAGAGCAGAACTATCAGAGCATTTGTATTCATCAAGGGTTAAAAGATGCGAAGGAACAGTTGTACTCTTGTCAAACACAGAATCATTACTCGAACAACTGTTTATGCTAATATCTTGGAAGCGATCAGCTAATACTTCTGATATGCTATTTGGATCATTAATCTCATTATTTGAAAGGACATAATTAGTAACCTGGAATACTTGGTCTGATCTTTTTAATGTGTGAAGATGAACTTTACTTCCAATTTTCAGGGTGAACTCCGACCCCAGGGGACAGGTACTTAACAATTGGTGCTTAATTTGTTGCTCTGTCAGCAGTCTTTCTTTTTTACTCTGAGTCTTACATGAACTAAAAATGACTTCTTTAGCAACCTCAACACTGGCAATTCTCTTTACTAAAACTAGAGTAGTTGATTTCAATGACGGAAAATACACTTCGCAACCTGAAAGCAAAGATTCATATTAATATTATAATTATATACAAATTTTTTTCATCATATCAAATCTCAATAAAATATACTATATAATGATCCACCATAATACACTCACACCATACATTATCACATCATTATTTCAGTAAATCCAATCAGCCATAAGTTATATTAAAAGATCTACTGCATTATTCCATCACAAACACACATGCACAGACACACACACAACCACACATATTTAAACAAGTTCATTTTAAAAATTTAACAATCTTCTATTAAGAGTGAATTCAATACATATAATATGCTTTATAATAGTTGGAAGACTCCATCAATGAAGATCAACCACCTTTGAAAATAAATGCAAATACACAGCTTACCAAGTCTATGCAAAACTATGCATCCTATTTGTACATTTTCATCTGGCACAGCAAGGAATGCACAGGAGTTGGAGTCATACTCCAGTTCCACAGGAGTGTAAGCACATATATTGCAGCGAATTAAGTCTCTTTCATTCATTAATACTATTTGGTAATGGAAGCTTGGAAAGATTTTCTTCAGCCATTCTGAAATATAGAAAAAAGCTAGTGATATCTAATACGTAATATATATTCTTAATACTAGTACCTTTATTAAACACATAATATAGAGCTTTGAAATGTACATCATTGTTACTGGCAACGATCAATCTAACATCAACATGATTTCCATGAGTCTGACAACTGAAACTATTTGGTACAGTCATGCATTTATTTAGATATATTATTCATGTTACCTAAATAATCCTTATTGATCATAATGCAGCAAAAGTTACTAATGAAATTTACTGTACTTGTTCTTCTGCATCATATATAAAAGAATATATATTGAATCTAAACATATTTGTTATACAAACCATGGTTACGTTGATGTGATTACAAAATATGTACATATATAAATATCAATCACCATAAAATAAAATCACTTGAGCTTCATATAGCCTTAAATTACAACCTCATATTCAAGATATATAAGAATATAACTACGGTGTAAATCAAGAACTTGTACTTTGCAAACAATGTATCAAGCTGTGGTTAAGGAAATGTATGAAAATATTCCTGAACATATCCTTAGTCTTTAACATCTCATTAACCCATTGGCAGCAGATGGCATGATTTGCTGCAAAGGCAGAGTAGGTCATAGACGCGGATGGCACCGTGCCAGACATGTAAACTAGCCATCCTACTGCACAAACATTTATTTAATACCGTGACCAATGGGTTAATAAGTCATAATATCTATAAAATACATTTTTCTTCAATATCCAACCTGGCTCTTCAAACTTGTTCTTGATAGTCTCTGACACTAATTTCTTCTCTGTGTGATTGTGACCTCTCTTGTCTTTCTTCTTGGTTCCTTTGGCAGAATCATCTTGTCTTTTTAAATCCTGCTTCTTTCTTTTACTGCCTTCATCTTCCCTCGACTTGCTTCCATTCAGTGACTCAGGGTCTGCTATGAGTACAGGTTCTGCATGCATTGAAGACCCTTTTGAAAGACAGAAGAGAAGTGAGTGAAACATGCATGAATTTCAATTAGTTTTGCTGCTTCTCCTCAGTTCAATGAAAGAATGAATTGTATGGTTTGTGAAATTACTAACCCAAAAAACAAAAACACTAAAAAGTTATTTATTTTAAAAGGACTACTACTAATGCATAGTGGTTCAAGATCCTGTTATTATAACAAATCACCAATTAACAAGAATACTCATAATGTTCACATACACACACACACACACAGTCACCTTACCTCTGATATATGGATGAGAAAACTGCGACAGTCTCAAGTGGTGGCATTCCACAGCATGAATCTCCTCTGCATACCCAGGGACCCAAGAATCGCACTTCATACATGGGAGATAGGCCTTACTGTGTAATTTACTCATCTTTTCTGAAAGAAGATTAAGAAAGCAAACTATTGGAGAGTGTATCACTAACTACCTTATATCAAATACAATAATTCTAGAAACAAAATCTTTAAAATGTATGTGGATTGAGAACACTGCAGCTCCTTAAACCATTGTGGACAGGGGGTAAATTCACTTGCCCACAACATACTTTGACTTATCCTGCTCAATTTCAGTCACTCATTGTAAAACTAGAGCCCTTTTTGTGTTTTATTTTTTGTGTGTTTTATTGTACTGAGAGACTTATGACAGGCTATTTGAATGCTACACTTGACTAAAATTATAGTATATGATCTATTCCAGCTGAACATTTTCTTTATACTCAGTATGATAGAAGTACTGCTGTCTTATGGGAGGACAAAAAGCAACTTAATTTTTTTGTACTTATGTACTGTCTTGAATGAATATGAATCATATAACCCTCTACAATGAAGATAACTGAAGAAGTAGGGAAGAGGTAGGAAACCTGTGCTCTCGACTGTGAGTGCAACAGTAAAAGGCATCCCTACTGGCACAGGGGCACATTTTAGACACTAGGCACCTTACTCTTCTCGTCCTGCTTGCACATCCTACATTGGAGGTACTTTTGTGCAAGAGGTCGGTAACTTGCTGTGTGCCATCGCTCACTAAAGATAGTGCTATTGTGCCATCTAGGTTTTGGATGTTAGTTTTGATTAATATTATGGTAATTATAGTAATTATGACTACAATAGTCATCATCACTCACTCATTACTCATAGCACAATAAAATAGTGCAGTTATCCAAAATCCTCGAACGTCATGTACGTCATGATGCCCGTTCGCAATGGGTTAAAATAAAATTTCATTTAACAGCTTTAATAACTTAAAATCTTTCACTGAAAATTAAATATATATATAGGCTAATCTACTTATTTGAGCATATCCCCCTAGCATTATCAAAACACCTATCTAACATATAATCTTACAAACATCATTCAACTTTGCCTAATCCAAACTTGGATGATGAACATATCTTCATCTAATGTGTCATATCAACTACAACATTATCTCGTTAACACACAGTGTAGAAGAGCATGACAAAAGCACACTCAAGATCTTTTGTACTTGGTTGATTGCACAAGAAGATAAGGTAGATGGACTTGAATGCTCATCTACATCAGATGAAACAGAGAACACTGGAGATGCAACAAAGCCCATACTAGTAGAAATAGGCTATACAATAAATATTATCCAATTAGTTTTAATGAGTGCAAACTTGATGTGCTGGTAATTCTTGTATCTACAACTGCTCCTGCCTCAGACATCAAACCTAGGGATTGCCATAGCCTCCGCATCTTTGGCACTCCATAAAGGCCAACAAACAGCTGCCAATATACTTAGCAAGATAAAGTTTCAACTGATTCCTTATAAAATGGCAAATATTGCCAGAGTATACATAGCTGTCTGTTGTCCTTTCACCAGATTGTTGAAGGCATGGAAGCCATGGAAAATGCTTGGGTCACTGCAGACTTATCGTTGAGAAGTGATTATGGGTTTACCTTCACTTCCTGAAGACTGTACCCTAGAGCATTGTTTTGTGTTCTTTCATTGCATTGCCTTCCTTTCTTTGTCTTCATGCAGTCCTTCTTGCAAGACTGACCAACTTTTAAACTTCATACCTTGTACACTACACACTTAGATACTTGGATGGCCGAGTTTGTATATTAATTTACCTTATCGGGGTATATATTCAGAATAGTGCCGCACTGCTAACTACTACAAATCAGGTATCAATTAATTCCTCTAACCCTCTACTATTCATATATAGTGAGTATGACACACAATTTGACTCCTATAACCCACAATCTAGGTCCTAATAGTAGAGGAGGGCATGGGTAAAATATTATTAATATGAGGTAAAATGCACATAAATAAGCCAAGAATACACCATGATGCTACCTACCAAAGCTTATTAAGGGTTGATGCTTGCACTAGCTAAGACAACCCCCCCCCCCACACCCACCCAGGACCCATTCAAATCAGAGCAGTTCGTGCTACTTACCCATGAGGATCTCATGGAGCTACACTATGCCAGGACATATGGATGCCTATCTACAGTTAGGCTCTATTCTACTGTGTATAGTACGAATTGGTAGGCCAAGGTCAGTAACATAAAGTGCTCTGAAAAGGTGTGAGGGGGGTGAAGTACCCGTTGGTTAGGACAGACTGATGCTTAGGTAAGATTAGGTAGGTTGTTGGGTCACAATGTCATACAAGATAACTTTCCCAAGGTGTGCGTAATCAGCACGCCATACATATGTAATACATCATACAGCAGGCCAACCCAGGGAGGATCGCAGGGTATTGTGCCATAAAGGTAGCATTACAGTGTTTGGGTGACATATTTTTGTGTAATTACCTATTATCATTATTATTTTACCCCGTAATTTCCCTGGTTTCCTTCATGCCCTCCCCTACTATCAGGACCAAGATTGTGGGTTATAAGGGTCCAATTACGGGTTATACACACTCTATATGAATATTGGAAGGTGAGAAAAATTCATTAATACCAATATCGTGCTATTTAGCGACGTGGCACTATTCTGAATATTAACTCTTATCGGATATCTCGATCCTTGGAAGATCATGGAAGGTCGTAGCGCCGCTTTCTTCTTTGCATCCCAGTGGACTTGTTATATTTTACATATATATGACTTTCAGGTCGACTGATTCATTGTTATTGTATGCGAAGATCTTACCTGTCACCAATAAATTAAAATAACCATATTTTGGTGACCATCGGTGCCAATGCCTGCCGTGGCCCCGAACTGTAAACAATAACAAACGCACGTGGTTGTTCTTCTGACATCACAGAAAATGTTAATTCAAGGGTATACAAATGTATTATTTTTTAAAGGAATATGATAATATTCTTCAAGTAGTAGTATGCTTTCCTCCCACATTCATTGTGTAACCACAGTTTTTGCCTGCTTAGATTTAGATAGTTTTTTTTTAATGGTTGAAATAGTATGTTTATAGACTTTCTTTAAAAGACCAGTGGGCTGACATAGTCCCCATCCCTAAACCAAAGGAGCCGGGTCGGTACCGCCCCATCTCTCTACTCAGCTGTCTGGGAAAGACGGCAGAGAGAATGGTACTGAACCGGCGTCAATGGAAGGTGGGACCTCCACATGAACACCTACATGGGTTCACAAGGGGTAAGAGCACTGCTCACAGCATGGCCACCTTACTGAGCACTGTCAGCAACACCAGATCTGTCATTGTTTTCCTGGACCTGGAGAAGGCTTTTGAACTGGCGAGCCCACTCGCCATTTAAGAGGTCCTGATCCGCAAGGGAATCAAGGGCAGATTGTTTGCTTGGATTGGTGACTATTTTCGGGACAGAACTGCCAGAGTGAAGTTCCAAGGTCACCTTTCCAGGCATTTGCCCCTGGAGAATGGCACTCCACAAGGCGGGGGGGGGGGGGGGTTCCTCAGCCCGGCTCTGTTTAACACCCTTATGTTAAATATCCTTGACATCCCACTCCCAGTGGGGTGCAAGATCATCTCATATGCAGATGATCTGGCAACAGAATGAGAATTTGGTCAGAAAGACCCAGCGTTGTCTGGCTCTAATGTCTAAGGAATGCCGCAGAGTCGGGCTTAAGATCTCAGCAGCCAAATCGAAGGCAATGGCGCTGAAACAGGACGTCCGCGACCAAAGACTGCGAGTCCAAGGGTTAGAGCTAGAGTGGGTTCACGTCTTCTAATACCTAGGGGTATGGGTTGACAAGAACCTCACCTTCCGCTCGGAGATTCAATACCTCCTAGAACGGACCAAGGCAAGACTCTCTGTCATGAGAGCTCTGTCAGGGCGGCGCTTAGGGGCTGGGCACCTGTCCGTCCCATCGTTGACTACGCCTCCGTCGCCCTGATTACGGTCAAGCCTGGACTAAGGAAAAGGCTTGACGTCATGCAAAACGAGGCTGCCAGGATCATCCTGGGTGCACCCGGGTGGGCTAAGGTTACCAACCTCCTCTTGGAGACCAATCTCTTCCCCCTGGACACCCGGATTGATCAGATGGCGGCTCAGTTTCTTGCCAAAGTCTTACAGTCCCCGCCGGACTCGCAGCTAAGTCAGAAAGTGCAGCGTCGGCTTGCACAGAACCATGAACTCTTTGCCAACAACACCTGGCTGTCTCATACAGCCAGGGTGCTGATACGCTTTGAGCTCAAGGAGACACTATTGGTTAAGGACATGGGCCTCCCCTACCCTAACTATGCCACAGCCCCGCCGTGGGCAAGATCCTTGATAGAATATTCTGTCATGAACCTGTCAAGGAGAAAGACACAGTATTCTCCGTCTCTTTTGAAGGCTGAGGCGGAGAGGAATATTGCAGAAATCACTCCACCGGGTAGTAAAACCTACTTCACGGATGGTTGTGTAGACCCCATTTCCCACACTGCAGGAGCCGGTTTTGCAGCAAGGGACGCTATATAGCGCAAGCTATGCGGGTATCCGACAATGCCTCCTCGCTACAGGCAGAGGTAGTCGCTATTATGGGAGCCCTAGCCCATGCAGCCCAGACGGGCGGGCATGTTGTCATACATACAGACTCTAGGGCCGCCATTGACAGCCTGCAGCAAAGCACGCCCCTTGATAACATTTATCTTCTGACCACGATTCTACCCATTGCTCAGAGAATCCTGGATCAGGGTAGACGCATTATCATCAACTGGATTCCAAGCCATGTTGGTATTAAAGGGAACGACTTAGCTGACAGGCTAGCGGAGGAAGGCAGGAAAAAACCCTTGAGTGATCTTGTGGTGCATCCTAGCCGGGAACTGCTAAGGCGTAAAACGATGGCTGCAGGGCAGGTCGGTGCCCTGCAGCGACATAGAGAGGAAGCGAGAACCTCCCCCTCGGCCAGCTGGTACTCAGACGCCACAGGCTATGAGTCGCTGATACTCTCCCCTAAAATATCAAGGCGTGCCGAAGTCAGCCTTCACAGACTGAGATTAGGCTACCCTTGTGCGTGGCAAATCATACCCACCATTGGGGATGGTGAGCGACACTGTAGGCATTGTGGCGCGCCGGACGCCAAGGTAGAGCACTATTTGATGGAATTCGCAAATCTCTCTGAACTGAACTGAAAAAACAGTCGAAAGGAATCAACAACAACAAAAAAATATCAAATGTATACAAAATTAGAAGCACCCTCTAATGGTCAGTAGTGAGGTTTCCGAGTCGTTCTCGACCGCCGCCTTCGTAACAAACCATGTTGAAAATGAAAAAGCAATATAGCAAAAAGGACTTTGGCATAATTGTGTTTTCCTGTGTTTCCTTTCGTTGTTTTGTTTTCAACTTGCTCAGCATGAATCCTTTACATGTGACAAACCATTTACCATAGCAAAGTAAAACACAGAAGCAACAAAAACATTGCTATTCATCATTCCCCCTTGGCTTGATAGGAGATAAAGTTAGCAGGTTAGGATGGGGTTTAGGAAACGCAAAGACAGACCAAGACTTTTTCTAGATTACCGAACTATGAACTGTCCCACTCAGTTCAACTGCAGTTCAGAGAACAATCATTAGCCATAATAGCCAGGGGCATGGACTCTCCTCTGATTATGTCCTACTACTGCCGTGGGGTAGGCAAGAGCCACCGTCTTGATTACAGTAGAGGCTGAGGAAATTACTAAAGTCATCAGTCTTCCCGGTAGTATCAGGGACGAATCAGTTGACCCTGTTATTAATTTTGCAGGAAGAGACGAGATTCGAGTAGCTGGTAACCTACAATAAAGTATGTAGTAGGGGACATTTCCCTGAATGACAAGAGCACGAGCAAGCAATTTAAAGGAAAAGGAGCCTTGTGTAGTGAGCACGAATACGTTTTCTCAGACGAAGCTCACCGACCATTGTTGAGCTGGTGGGAAAGTGCCTGCCACTGACTGTGAAAGATGCAATGTCTTGAGGCAATCCGCTCATCAAGGTAAGCATTCGGTTAAGATGACCATATGAGAGAGCTCATATGGTCATATATATAATTTCGATCTACTTTATTTATTGTGCGATTTTCTTTATTTTTGTCTTGTTTTCTTTGTCTTGAGTTGCTCTGTAAACGTAGCAAGATATTTTTTTCTTTATTTTGATATTTTTATTGATTTTATAAACAATTTGAAAATGAAAAAAATAAAGACTTTTTGACTGGGTTTAAATGGGTTATACATGCATAACTTAAAAATGTGAGTAGATAGAAATGTAGACAATTTCATAGGCTTTCCATTGCTTGTTTGAAAATAAGTCTCTCTATTAAAATTTATGATTTTATTCGATTATACTGATGCCATATGATTTTCCGATGATTATTTTTTTCTTTTCTTTTCACAGATAATGAGCTGAAAATTGGAGACATCCATATTGAATTAAGGAAGGTCTATTTTCAATAAAATTTTCATGTCCATACGACTGTTTTTTTTTACCCCACCCCAAATCCCAATGCCAGGTCCCTTAAGATATCCAATAATAGTGTTGGCCATAGCAAAGACATTTTTATGGAAGATGACCTCCTTTATTTAGTATTACTGTATAAAGAATATTTAGTGATTATCACTGTATATTACATATGACAAGTCAGTCTTTTTTCTATCATGCATAATCCATGTATTTGCATTTGCATATAATTGTGAAAATATATGTAGCTAAATTTGGAGACAATGTAAAATCAACATATAAACTGATAAATGGATTTAATAGATCATGACCCTAAGCACAAAGTAATACAAAAATTATATCTTCTAGGAAAGTAAAAAGAAATAGATGAACATAAATTTTATTAACACAAGAAATCCACTTACCAAACACTGAGAAACACAGATTATAAAATCACAAGCCATATTGCATTATCTGAAAATCACTGCATAAGCTTAAGAAACCACACAGCATAAATTTCATATCAAAGTAAAAAGTCGTAACCATTATCAATTTCACATTGGTTGACCTCAATGCTGTCAAACGAATTGTTCACCTTATCTGCAGAAAAACAGCAAAAAGAAACAAAAAAAAAGGACCACAATGTCAGTTACATAAAAGTAGCATTTGCTATATATCATTGAAGTATCACTAGTAAAAATACTGATCGATTTCTTTCCTATGTCCAATTCTATCTTTTGATATACCAGTTACAGCAAAAAGAGAAATAGGAAGAGTGAGAGTCAGGGAGCAGGATACCAAAAGAAAGATAAGAGAGGGAGAGAAATAGGAAGGGAGGGATTAACCTACCAATATCCATTTAGGAAACATTGTAAAAGATTTTTTTAAAATCACAAATCACAACCAGTAATTTATACACCTTTATCCAAGAAACATTTTGTTATCAAAAATGAAATGATCTTGTATCTACACCTTATAAATTAAGGCAAACTACACTCACCCTCCAATATCTTTTGCATGTTTCTGGAACAAAAGGTTTATAGAGGAGACAATAATATACCACATGCAGTATTAGGACCCTGTTAGAATCAAATCAAATGTACAAACCAAACTAAATCATGGAAGCAATTATTACACTAAATATTGTCAATATCACAGATATGCTCTCAAAAGCTATTCCACTTTCTAGCTTTTCTGTTTTCATTGAATATTAGAAGGGCTATGCCAATGTATTTTGTACATAACAGCAAAAAATAAATAAATAAGCATAGCAGCAACAAACTAATAGATTCTTCACTATTATATAGAAACATTACTAAATATTCATTTACTACCTATCCCTGATCATACTATGAAAATAAATAAAATAAAATAGTATGTTCCTTTACTCATCTCCATCTATCCACATTTAGAGCAATTGTATCATTTGTGATTTTGCAAAATTTCTTCATAACTGCTGCTAAAAAGTTACATTTCATCAATTCATATTTCCAAATATTGACATACTTATGGAACACAGTAATCCAGAATATGCTAGATTAATATTACTATCAACAAGAAATCTATGGAGAGAGGTTTATATAAGCCAAGGTCAAATTAAATCCTACACTAATGCACCTTACCTCATAGGTGTACAACACAGATAAACACCTTGAATAGTACTGGCTCATTTGCCATCACCTTACCAGAGGGTTATACTGACCTTTATTCTTTTACAGCCCTGAATTTGACATATAAAAGGAAATGTGACAAGATTTTATATAACCCAACCACAGATTATATGAACATTGTTATATCATCTTTTTTTCAGTCATGGTGACTGTGCTACCAAAATCCATAAGAATCTTTTTTTACGATGGCTCGATACTATGCTCACTATAAATATTGTGGCTGAGGTTTGCAGCTTGCTTTTCCTTTTCATGAAACTAGAACTTATTAAATAATGATCATACTAACAAGCAGCAAGTACTCAACCTCTAACAGAGAGCTAGTTAGCATAGAGAACATATATCCAAGGCTTATTTCAAAAGAGAGCTTCAACTCAAGCCCTACTGCCCTGTCCACCATAAAAGTATCCAGAGAAGCTATAATAGCATTACCATATCTTCCACTTCATAATACATCAAGAAAAAATATAAATTTGTTCTTGTTAAATTCTGGCACTTTAAGGAAGAGCTACATCACAATAAGAAACAACAGTTACACTGCCAGTTGAGTAAGTCAATAAAAAAATTGAAAATATAATAAGTGCGATAAAGCAAAAGTGACATAGAAAGGGAAGGCATATTCTTACTTTCTTATATACAAACACATGAAGAAATGGTAATGAGAAATTGCAATTTTATAACCATCATTAATCCATTCAAGAGAAACCTAGCATTATTACTAAAAACATCGCATAAGACAGAAATGGAAAACTTTTGACACATTTAAATTTTTCAACTAGGCTAATGCATTAATAGTATACAATGACAAAAAATACAGCTCAATATTAAATACAATATATTCCATTCACATATCATTTCGATAGAAAAAAAGTGCCAAGGAATATCGGAATGCAGTATCAAATTACTATTTTGGCCTGCCTACATTATTAATTAGGAAAAAAGATGAAAGCACCACAAATAGTTGATTATTTAGACCAGTGTTCCTTAAACTTACCACCATACCCCTTCTAGTAGGGCATACTTACCACTGCTCCCTCCACACCCTCACATCTTTAACCAAATCATTAAAATTTCTTCCTGAAACACAAAACTTGACATAATTCCAAATGTTAGAGGATTTTTTTTTTTTTTTTTTTTTACTTTTTCCACTGCATTCCTGCATCCACTAACTTAGAACTTACTTAGATCTTCTAGTTTAAGAATCACTGGTTTCCACATAAATAAGAAAGTAAAAATAAGGTTAAAATAATATCTACACATGATGGCATTACCAATATAATGTCATCAATTGCACCTCAAAATATGCATCTCCCCCTTTAGCTTTACTTGTCTGTAAATATGAAAAAGAGGGATTCCAGAAAATGGACAACCAAAAGCAATCACATGTAATCTCTTTAAGAAAATAATTCTCTATACATACAATTAAATGTAATTTTCAAGAAAAAAAAGAAAGATGGATATGTATTCTCTAATATTTCATAATTGCACTATATACATCATGGACTTTGTACTACCTATTCAGCAAATGAAGATATATCAGAACAAGTAAAATAAAAATATATTGAGAATCAAAGGAAAACTGGGGAATATCTGTGCACCTTCAAGTGGTTGAAATTTCTCCTAGATATATAATTTAAGCAAAAACAACAGAAAAAAAATGTCTGTAGACAGTGAAGAAATCTAAATAAACAATAAAATGTATAAACTATACAGAACTGTCA
>NW_028234410.1:35043744-35053744 GCF_977035675.1 Penaeus japonicus
ATGTATTTTGTTATACTTTCCTTGGTCATATGTTTATCATATATTTAGACAGTCCTTGTATGTTCTTAAAGGAGAAAAACAGGTAATAGCTCTTAACGGGGTCTCATTATTCCTAGATATTTTTGTGCGAAATTGATGATGAACATGTCAACAATTTGTGAGATTACTGTGAAGAATGTTGTGTTCTTATTTGGTTTTATGTAAGATTGATGTAAAACTTGGTAATAACATACATTGTTATAGTGGATGTTGCTATGTTCTGATTTAATATCATCCTATTTTGGGGAAGTTTTCCTTCATCATTGGTTAGTGCCTGGCACATGACATAGTGTAAATAAAACAGTAAATAGGAATTGTTTCTTTGGATTATATATATATATAATAGGTACTACCATTTGGAATATGTAAAATAGGACTACGAATAAACTTTCTTGTATATAGAAAAGAGTTTATTGACCTTACATATAACATTTGCAGTTGAAGTATTTGAAGTATAGCGCTCACAAAATTTTGTGTAGTGTTCAGTATATTTATATTTATATATGCTGGTTCTGTTGAACCTGGATAGACTGTTCACTTAAGTGGGAGCATATGAGTGTTTTTTTTTCTGAAAAGTTATAGCCTTGAAGTTTTGATATGTTATTTGAATGTGTCCACTTATGATATCATGTGAGTTTCATGAAGTTTGGTTCATAACTTTTTCTAAGTGATTTATTTTGAAAAATTTGAAAAATTTGAAAAGTTAATGCAGCCTATAATTTTCAATCAATTGCCATGGGGAAAAAAATCCATAAATATCTCTCACATATGTCTAAAAAAAATGGACAAAAAATAGCCCATTTATTTCTCCTTCAAATGATACTAAGCAATAGACAATTGTATTAAAAGTGTAGATGAAGTAGTGTTTTAAACCAGAAAAGTCCCTCTTGAGTTAACCTCTTGTCAAACATTATTTTTACTTGTCTGCCCAGTGATGGCGTCACGCCACAAGGGGCTTTAAATCACACTGACATTTAAATTTCACTGAAAAAAGGTTCTCTTTTGATAGGTTACAGTACTGTTGATAGGATGAGCGAAGAAATAATTTTTATCATTTGTTGAAAATATTCATAAAAAATCACACCCACATGCCCCCCTTTAAGGTGGACAAGATTTAATGAAGGCTGGACTGGATACTTTGAATGTAATTTATCACCTCCCACAGTAGACACCAGAGATGGGTGCTGTGTCCTTGGCTAATAAAGTGCACCAACATGTTGCAATGTTTCAATGAACTAAATATGAAATGATTTATAATTCCAAATGCTCATTTTTGTATATATGTTTACCCCTTGGGTATGAAATGTATATAAGCTTACAAAAGTTACTATTTTTTCTGCTTCTACATGAGCAAATAGACAAAAAGTATCCCCAGATCTAAATACCAGTGGTTTATTTGAAAATAAATGATAAAAACTTTCAAGACTAGAGCAAAATTGAATAATTAAGGCTCCAGGTCTCTGAAAACAAATGATGCCCCTTCAAAACGAGATCAAATAAAATCTGTAATACTTGGGACTAACTTTGGAGAACTTCTCTTGGTGTAAATGGCTTAGTAAAAGGTTTTATATTTTTTTATGACTTATTCATGCTATTATCATACATATATGTATACATGTGTGTTTGGGTGTGTGTATAGATATACAGCTATAGATAAATAGATACACACACACACACACACACACACACACACACATATATATATATATATATATATATATATATATATATATATATATATATATATATATATATATATATATATATGATCATTATCAGAAATACATGCATAAATACTTCTTTAGAAAAGGACACCAGTTATATATAAATATATATACATACATACATATATATATATATATATATATATATATATATATATATATATATATATATATATATATGTGTGTGTGTGTATATATAGTTATATATATATTTATATATACATATATATACACATATATATACATATATATATATATATATATATATATATATATAATATTTATATATACATATATATATACATATATATATACATATATGTAAATATATATATATATATATATATATAATATATATATTATATATACATATATATATAATATATATATACATATATATAAATATATATAATATATATATATATATATATATATATTATATTATATATATACATATACACACACACACACATATATGTATATATATATATATATATATATATATATATATATATATATATATATATATACATGTCTATCTATCAATCTCTCTCTCTCTCTCTCTCTCTCTCTCTCTCTCTCTCTCTCTCTCTCTCTCTCTATATATATATATATATATATATATATATATATATATGTATGTATATATAATGTGTTTCCTTTCCGAAGAAACGGTTATGCGTGTACTTCTGCAGGTAGTACAAGGTGGCTTCTATAAATCTAGTAAGCAAATCTCTCACATTATTCTACCCAATTTTCCTCTTGGCAGATCCCTTTGTATCCTTGATAACCTCTCTCAGGAGAACTGGATTTACGGGTTCCGCGCTTCCTGATTTTTTTTTTTTTTTTCCTGTTCAAATATGTTCATTATAGTTGTACCATAAGTCATGATGATTCCTAGATTCCTGTGATTCCTAGGACTGCCTGGTATATGAAACTGACCAGACTGGCCTCGAGTACTCCCGCATTGTCAGTCTCTGGAGCTTCATTGCTTCGGAACTACTGAGCCAATGTATCCTGATAGGCTTGCCAGTAGGCCTTGTCTACTTGTCATTTAGGGTTATACTATGGCGCAGGTGCCAGTCAAGCATCCAAAAGAATGGTGGTGACATCATAGTGAACGTTCATCACTAGACCATCTTCTCTCCTTTAGAAACCCATCTCTGACCTGTGTTGGTTCATGATCACTGAAATAAGAATCAGCTGTGTGGTCGCCTTCCTCATCTCTTCTCCACGTTGGTAGCACTGAAGTCTGCCGTTATTATTATAAAGTCCTTTGATACAGCATCACAAGCCTCGATTACATCTCAGCTTCCACAGCCCGTGACCTGCTGCACACATTGTATATTCTGAGAATCACCCCTGACTGGACTTCGGCCCAAGGTTCGAACCTGGTCCGAAATCCAAGCATATCGACTCCCCAGCTACCCTTCCTCCTCAAGATCAATCCGACTTTTCAAAGAACTTTAACAATTAACAGATCTTAGCGATCATTGATAGACATCCCACCTGAGAATGCTTGGAGTCTGAATGTTTACTGTGTGAATGAAAATCAGTCACCCTGAATATGAACCGTTCAAGCAACAAAAAATATCCTTGGTGACGGCTTTCATTTTGCCCGGAAATTACGAGGTAGCAGTTAAATTGTTAAATTACAATTCAAGAGAGGATAAGGAGTTGCTTAAACTGACGCAGATTCATGATCTACGAGTAAAAACTTCCCGGGGCTAGTAATCTTTCAAAGAGATTTGAAATCGATAGAAGAAAGTGAACTTCGTGAGAACATGAAGGAAAAAGTTGTATGGCCAAACTCGACTGGAATGTGGGGATAAGAAACTGGATTTGTGTGTGTTTTTTAATTATTTTGTTGTTTTAAGTAAAACTTCAGATAAGATCAAAATTGGATATGAATTTGCCCAAGTGAACATTAAAAAAAAAACACGCTGTTCAAGGTGCCAAAAAATTCGGACACACCTCATCATGATGCATTGATGAAGACACATAAAAATTATTTGAGGTAAATGTGCTGGGTCCCCAAAAAACACACTAAATGCAATGAAAATACTAGGTAGGCTCTGGTAAATGCAGCAGACTGAAGGAGACTGAGACAGTGGCATACACGAGATGTTATGATGTCAGTTATCGCAGAGCTAAGCCATACTCTCAATGTAAGTAATGTCCATCATGAGCTTTCAGCAAAATATAAAGAAATTCCTCAGTCAAAAAATATTGAGTAATTGATGGATGAAATTAAATAATTAGATGAAAAATAGGACATTGGTTAATTAACCTAGCAAAAGAATCATAAGGAGGAGGATGCTGAATCACAATCCAGATCACACCATCTCCTGCGAGAACTTCGTCTGGTTTCAAGTCTTCTGTTCTTGATAAGAATAAATCATCGTCTACTGGACGTTTCCCTATCAGTAGGAGATTGGATTTGGAGAGATTACTATCTCCAAAATATTCCGATAAAGGCCCACGGGAAAGAAGGGAACATACCTCCCTCTCATTTTAAGAAAATGAGAACCGGTCGACAAGGCACATCTACATTCCATGAAACATAATTAATGCGTTAACTGTTATACAATGGAACTGTCAAAGTCATGAATTAAATTCCCTCAGATTATTAGTCTCGTCCTATGATCCTGATGTTATAGGCCTACAAGAAAGTCATTTAAACGACTAAGTCTCTGACAAGGTCTTATTGCTAATGAACTATCATTTCCGTAGGAAAGACCGAGAGGGGTGAAGGCGGCGTCGTAAATGATAGAGGAGAGAAAGTAGTTAAATCCATCAATAACTTTGAGCTTTATTGACCTATATTTGGTCTCGTTGCGAAGCGATCATCTTCATATTGCATCCAGTATCCATGCAATACCACAGAAACGACTTCAGCACCTATATTTAAAGTAAAAAGAGCAAAGAGCGGCAAGCTCTAAGTTGTTGGAGAACCATTGATAATAGAGTAAATAATGTTCAGAAATATATTTAAAGGCAACGATGGCAATCATTCCTAAGACTTCGACAGATAGCGTTAAGCATGGTTACGTAGTTCTCTTACACAAGCACCTCAGATAATTAACACCCCGCATTCCTGACCACCATAGAAACGGCTGAGTTGCAACCTATACACTTTGTCGCAGGATATGACAGATTACAATTAAGATATAAGATTAAAAATGTCATATACAAAGGAACATTTTGGTTCACCTAGAGACATCGTTAATGCACAATCCAGGCATTTCTCATACACAAGCAGATCAGACAACTTCCATCCCGCTCTCCTGAAGTGGCTGTTTTGAAACAACTCCTGAAGAGAAAAAAGTAAATGTTAGTCCTGTGTATACAATAATTGTAGAAGGACACACACCGCAGGTCATGCTGGGTTAAAGAGAGGTCAAGAGCGAGGGACAACCGCAATTCGTCCGTCATCAATATTTACACGGCTCATGAGCGTAACATAGAAAAAACACTGGCGTAAGACGAGAAGAAGAAATAATGTGTTCGCTTTTCTATGGGAGGTGCTCTAAAATGTGGGTGTGTCTCCATGTATGGAACGCCTTGATTGGATGTAAAAACTGAATATACCAATGAGAAAAAGAACAAATTTCTGGTCATAACAAGAGAGAAAGATTGGGTGTTTCGAAGGAAAAGGGAACTTGCAAAAAAGACAAATCATTGCCATGTGAGACTTATAAAATAGAGTGAAATAAATAAATAGAAATAGTTATATAACTTATAATACCCCCTTTATACCTTTTATAAATATAGTAATTCATATGATGGCGGCAGCTAATATTACTATTAAAGTCAAGCAGGTTATTATATTCAAGGTAATTATTTAATGAATAACTCATATATAAAGTAATAGATTGGTGTTACGGGTGAAAACACCTCAGCTGAGTTGCAACCCAAACACTTTTCCATAGGAGTTGACCTTCATCACAATTAAGATCTAAGCTTGTTCAAGCCCTAGAAGCCTGTAGAGGAACGTCCCCAGGACCCGATGATATGAGATAATGCATCTTAATCATGATGACATGATGAAGTTGCTAGAATTGTACAATGATATTTGAAAAAGACGAGTTTTTCCAAGTTCATGGCACTTTTCCCACATCATTCCTATATTGAAAGGAGAGGGTGATCTCGGATCAAAATGTACTAGTTGATCATTGGGTAAAACTCAAAAGCCATATTCACGAGGAATTTGCGAAGAAGCATTTTTTTCAGTAAATTTAGATACAGAAAAAGCCGACGACATGGCATGGTGATGTGACTTACTCTAAAAATATATGCTTTTGGATTGCATGAAAACTTGGCTTGCTTTGTAACGGAACTTTATTTTCACATGATTTTCTGACAATCTCGCTTTTTCGAACATTTTTATCTAGGAAAACGGGGTCCCACAAGAAAGTGTTTTGTCAGCAATATTATTTCCATGTGCGATAAATGACATTTTACCATTTCCCCGTCGGAATCTTAAATACTCGCTATAGGCTGCTTTATGCAGTAATGCAGGATTCTCATTAAATCAAATGCTATTGGCACTGGGTATGATTCATAACTGGGGCCCACCATTGTGATTTTTAGTTTCCCATACGAAAGAGTATTGGTGTGTCTTTTTACCCATGGGTAGAAGCCTTACATCAGGCTGATTCTAGACAATCACCCAATACCTATACAAATTCTGCTAGATTTCTTGGTCTACTTTTTGAAGTAGACTAAATTGGAGAGAACACATTGGCCAATTAAAGAAAATATGTCAAGAAGCGCTTGATTATCTAAGTGCATTTCTGGACACAATATGGAAGGTAATAGAGTCTTTCCTAATGCAATAGAGAATAGCCAGAGAACCGAGTCACCCTAAAGAAAATGCTTTCCTTTGGCACTGCGGCCGGAGGACCGTAGTGTTAGGTCTCTGGCTGGCTCAAGTCACCCCAAAGGAAGTGCTTTGCTTCGGCATTTGCGCCCGGAGTTCCGTGGCATAAGTTCCTTTCCGCACGACTCCGCCACTTCGTTGTAAAACTCTATATAGATCTCTCTACTATCGACATCCTTATCTATTGAAATATTACTCTGTGGGAACCCCACATTTTCTTCTATCATGTTTATCATCAACCAAAGCCACAGTGCCGGAAGCGGAGATAAGACAACGGTTCAGAGAAATCCTCAGTAAACTTAGTCCTTTCTTCATACATATACCGACGGCTCCAAGACAGATGAATGTAAAGCAGCCTGGTTGTCCGAATGCCCGTTTAGATTCAGACTGCCGACTCATACATCCATGGAAAGGTAACAATTATTAAGTTTATCATGAATATATTTCCATATAAAGTAAAATCTCTTTTCTATCATGGATTTGAACATTTCTGAAAAAAAGACTGACTGCTTGCGTTAGAAGACAAAATTATTGTTTGGAAGATGTTGCCTACGCAATCGTAATTACACAAGTTGAGTTTGTTCGCTGCACATGGACATTCTATCTCTACGCCGGACATTACCTTGCTAACGGAACTAAACTGGACACAAGGTTGAATTTGTTCGGGGAATGACAATGCTATACAGTAGTTAAAGAATCACTACACTATGATTACAATAGTGAGCATGAACATCAAGTCTCTCTCTTAAATGAGAAGGAACCGATCCACTCTTGGGGAGGACACTGTGCTGTTCATGGACTGAAGTCAGTTCTGGATCTGATCCGAACAACCTCAATTTCCGCCCCCTTCTCGACAGAAAAGGTCTGGCTTCATGATGCTCTTGGCAGAATTGGAACACTTTGCAACCTGTCCCTTTTGCCACCACTCCGTGCTTTGAGGTACATCGGTGCTTTCCGACTTGCTGCTTTTATCATATTTGGGCCAAGCCTTTCAGCTAACCTGGTAATCCCATACTTTTGCTAATTAAGGGGACTGTTTTTTTCGATTTTTTTTTTTTTTTAGATTTGGGACCCCATCTTGTTACTCTATTTTCGCCTCATTAATCGTAGAGATTTTAGACAACTAACTGATTGATAGATGTTGGACTAGAGTTAAGGTAAGAAAACAAATACGACAAAAAAATTGTGAAAAATATATCTAACCCATACCCTTCATCAGAACGTAATTTTTGAAACAGTAATATGGCACCCAAAAATATATTTATGACCGGGATGTCCATGCCACATTTTTTTTCAATTTTGATCGTGTATTCATGGCGTTATCTGAAAACTCATGCATTAAAAAACAAAAAATATGTGTTAGAGCCATATTTCCCCCACATCAAGAGTGCCGTGGACATCCCTTGTCACTGTATTTCTGAGCAAACATGGTAAGTTTCATCTCTCTGCATCAAAGATTACCCAAGGGCGGGAGGGAAGGAAGTGAGATATTTGCATAGTAAAACATAATCTTTTATATTTTCACATTCGCTAACTATGTTCAGTCTTTTATCAGTTCCCAATGAAAATACATCAATATGCAACACGTGGGTGTAGTGGTTTATACTACTTTTTCATGTAGAATTAGTGAAGTCTTATCTCTTTTTTCGATGTGAAAATAATGGAGTGTCTTCGAGCAATTACTAAGTCGTAATCTTTTACTTATGAAAAATGGGACTGATCTCATTTTATTTAGCGGGAAGTGGTCGGATCATGATTTTCGATTTCTTTATTGTAGCCCTGTTATAGCTCTTAAAATAAACCAATTCTCGAAAAAAATAATAAATCGGTTTTCGCTATACATCTTGTTTTTTTTTATTAAATAATTTACTAAAAAAGTAGAATGGACATGTCTTGACCACTGTCTTTTTGAATAAAATGAGACCAGTCGTATTTTCATAGGTGAGAAGGTGTGCAATAAGCAAAGACAGGAATGAAATACGCGAATTTTAGATAAAAAAGTAGGTTTCTTCCTGTCCATACTCAGGTTTTCATTTTTGCACAATGAAGATGAGAGCGATCTCATTTTACTCATAAAGAAGTGGTCGTGCTGTGATTTTGCTACTGCTCCCGTTAACAGTTTTGTTTTCGGATTAAAGTTCTCTAGAACTGTGCATTTAAAATGTATTTTTCCTGTTATAAAAAAAAAATATATACAAAATTCGAAAGAACTTTAATGGTCATATCTTGACCATTTACTTTCTGATTGCAATGAGTGTCGTCAGAAATGACGCTCCGTTGTGCAGATGAATCTGTTAAGATATTTATTGGCATAAAACGAAGTTAAGGATTTAGACCTTACTCTCAACGGCTCGCATTTTGGTTTATGATGTCGTGGGAAATCTATGAGGAACGAAGAGGACCTCACATGTGTGTTCCTCCTTCACCGCTCAGCATCCCTTGGTTTCTGCAATCATTGAAATATATATACTTTAACATCGGCAGTGTTATATCACATGAACAGCAATTCAGACATAAAGTGTTCAGTGAATATATATATATATATATATATATATATATATATATATATATATATATATATATATATATATATATATATTTATTTCTTCTTCCTTCTTTCTTCCTTCTTCCTTCTTCCTTCTTCCTTCTTCCTTCTTCCTTCTTCCTTCTTCCTTCCTTCTTCCTTCTTCCTTCTTCTTCTTCTTCTTCTTCTTCTTCTTCTTCTTCTTCTTCTTGCCATTATGTTGTCATTAACTCCCTTCTCCTATACCACAAGAAGATGCGCGCAACATGATCGCCACTAACCAAAGCATTCCCTTGTTCACATATAATCTGCAGAGCATTTGTCATTTAAAGCTGATGTAGTGTTTGCCGCTCTTGACGCCCTCTGCGCGAAAGGATTACAGGTTATCCCACAAAAAACGTTCGATGATGTGCTCCACTTGAGCAATGCTCTTCCATCCACTTGCATCTCAGAAACGAAGTATCCAGCATATGAGGTCACTGACTTCCCTGACAGCCAAAAAAATTAATGAAATAAAAAAACTCTACCAGCACCATATAATAAATTTAGATGAGGTTCGACCCCCGTGATTCTCAATCCGGCTCACGATCTATGGCAACTACCAAAGGATTGTGTACACCTCTGGAAGTCGAGCTATGGCATACCCCTTGGTCCTGCCAAATCCCAAAACCTATGGTGCTTTCAGTATGGCCCTCCTGGCTGGCACTAGGCACCAACAACCCATTGGTTATTCGGTTCAGAAAACGGAATTTTTTCGATCTTGTTAGGTTGTCTGACTTCTAACTCTGCATTTTTCCCTAAGTGACTCTTATATGTTACGCAAAGAAATCG
>NW_028234410.1:35063744-35066244 GCF_977035675.1 Penaeus japonicus
TGCGAGGAAGAGCCTGATATCCAAGACTGCGTAAACAAAGTGAAACAAGCTAGTATGTTCCTTTTGTTTGTCAAACAATGAAATCTGTGGGGGTGGGATGGGGGGTGGAAGCAGACACATTTGTGTTTTAGTGTGTCACTTTCATTGTGTTTTGCTAATCAGTTTATTAAATCTGTGCATGTGTGCGTGCATGCATGTATGTATGTATGTATGTATGTGTTTATGTATATATATATTTGTGTATGTGTGTGTGTATGCATGTGCACATGTAGGTGCATGTATGGGTGTGCATTCAAGTTGAATATATTTGTTTCAATGTCTGTTTATAACTTTTTAAGACATAAAAATCCTGATAACTTATCAAGACCTTTATGCATTTAAGCATAACTACAATAGTTACATTGCAGTTCATCCTTGAAAATAGTATACATACCAAGTTTCTTCATACAGGTTATGGGATCATTGGAACCAGGCTTGTGTTGGACTTCATTCAGGTGGCGTTTAGCATACTTCTGATCCATGGTGTCGTTAAGGTAAGGACGGAACTTGTAATTTCTTAAAAGTTAGGTATAAAGTTCTCAATAATATAACCACATATTGCATATTATGAGTATATTCAGTTAAACTTTTATTTTATGTGGTTACCATTATATTTTGTATGATTAGATATTTTCTATTTAATTTTCATTGTCTATAAGTATTTAGTTCATCTTGCATTAGTTATGAAATGCAGAAAGGATCATGGAGAACCACAGTTAGTTAAATATGTTATGACATTTATAACCCACTTGTGAACCACAATCGATTTATATTTGATTTGATTTTTGTGTGTAATAGTGTTAGAATATCCGTATTTTCTTCCTTCCTGTAATTCTTTTATTTTTATATTTTTCAGAACAAAACCCGTTTCCTTGTGCCGTACATGATCATGATGCTGATTGGTATCAGTATTTTGCTTCTATCTGCGCTAACAGTTATGGGCGCACTGGCTTACAGTGGAATGTGGAGGGGTGTGTTCATAGCTGCTGTCATCGGTGGTTCGATTATCTTCCTCGAAACTTACTTCCTCTTGGTGATTCGTGCTCTTTATCTCCAGGTATGTTTTTTTTTCTTTCTTTCTTTTCTTTTCTTTTCTTTTCCTTCTCTTTCTTTTTTCCCCTCTTTTATTTACCTATATGTTCATATACATTCAAAGATAGTTGAATATCAATGTACAAGTTTTACAGACACACACATGCACATGTACATACACGCACACGCACACACACTCACGCACGCACGCTCACACAGACACACACACACAGACACACACACACACACACACACACACACACACACACACACACACACACACACACACACACACACACACACACACACACACACACACACACACACACACACACACACACACACACACACACACACACACACACACACACCAAATATATATATATGAATTTATATATATATATATATATATATATATATATATATATATCTATATATATATATATATATACATATATATATATATTTGTATGTATTTATGCATATATACATACATACACACATTTACATATATAAATGTATACATACACATACATACACATGATATTTATATAGTAGATATAAAGGTTGTGTACATATTCATGAATTATACGTATTATCTTTATATTGTTTGGATCTCTATGCATTAATCACTCCTATTGTACAAACATCCTTCTGATTATTTCCCCATGATTATTTCAGCTGAAACGCTCCAAGGGACAAGCTCACACGATCTTGTCGGAAGATTCAGATTTAGTAAAAATCAAAGCCTAAGACATAACTACAGGAAATACAACTCAGTTTCATGTCTTGTATCTAGTTTCATAAGAAATATGGACCATAGCTTGGAATATGCAGATGGAGATGAGCAGGTTAGCAGAACAGTCTGTGAAGTACATAAATCATAAAGCAAGCAATTCTTTAAAATATTTATTTTATATGATATAATGTGTTTATCAGGTGAATCATACATTTATGGTTGTCAAATCTGGGGATTCTAAATTTTAAAGTGTGTGTGTGTGTGTGTGTGTGTGTGTGTGTGTGTGTGTGTGTGTGTGTGTGTGTGTGTGTGTGTGTGTAAGTATGTATTTATATATGCATGCATGCATGCATGCATACATACATATATAGATATATTTTACAATGCTTTTAAGAGTTGGTATAGAATGGAAGATGGTGATAAAAAAGCCCTTTTTCTCCTTATATCTTTTTAATTGTTTTCTCTCTCTCCTTAAATATATGTCACCTAAACACTTTGTTTCCATTGTTTGTCAGAATTAATTGTTTATTCTTGCATGTTTGTTTGCTTGAGAGATAATCTATAAGTGATCTAATGTTATTTGATTTTGGCCAGAACTTCATCCTGAAGATTTGATTGCAATGTCATCTAGCTAAGAAATAAATAGGTCTGTAATGGAAAGAGTTTGGAAAACAACTGATGTGTAGTGTA
>NW_028234410.1:35086244-35088744 GCF_977035675.1 Penaeus japonicus
CACATGAACTTATTAATTTATCAGTAAAGAAGCATTATCATATATATTTAATATATATTTAATGTGTTAGACTTTAATTACAGTGCCAAATCATCTCCAGGAAGCTGTAAATCCTATGTATAATATGTGTTAGATGAATATTCATGCACTGCCAGTTTTGGCCTTTTAACTATCACATTTTATACACTCATTTGATATGAAGTAAGTTGTATGAATTCAGAAATTTTGTACTTAATATGTAAGTCTTTAAATACTATTAACCCGTCCGTTATGGGACATTTATGCAGGTTGCATCACTTTCGCATTGCATTTTTTTTTGTTTGAAATACAAGTTCTGTGATTAATGCATTATACCAAAGGTTAATTAGTATCACTAATTAGTATCATATATAGACTCATGAAACATACCGTAAGTCTTCAAGAAGATAGCCAATATATCTTAAGATGTCTTGGTCCTTTCTTGGAAGGGTTAAACCTGAAAATTACTCCAAAGTAGGTTTATGAATACAAGTCATGAAGAATACATTAATTGCGAACAGATCAGTGAAACGAAGATCTCTTATGTCGTAAAAGTAGAATAGTAGGAAATATTTTATGGATATGTTGATTTCTCCAGTAAAATGTAAACAGATTTATACAATTGAAATTTAGATATATTGTATTTTGTACCATAAGAAATAAATGGTTCTAACCAGTGTATTAATTTCCCCAGCGATTGACACCAAGATGTTGTGGGAACCTAAAGGATGCTGCTGCTTCAGCCTCAGGACCGGAAGCTTGGTGTTGGCTACCATTGTTATTGTAAGGAAATTTTATATCTTGATTATAGTAATCTTATAGCCTGACTTTGAGACAAAATAGATAGATGCCATTTTTTTCTGTTTTGTTTTCGTATTTGGTGATAGTGGTCAGTTACTTCGAACAAATCCCAAAAATCTTAAATGTTAAATTTTTTCTGGTTATATTTCACTGAATATAAATTTTGCACCCGTCTTTACTCTAGAAAAAGCCAACAAACCTTCACATATCTAAATTGGGAAAGATGGCATCTGTTGAGTCCCCTGGCAATCTAGTTTCCAATAAGGGGCACGATGCACAAAAGTCACAGCAGTTGCTGGACACCACAGCTTTACTTTATTGGATTAGGCCATCACTTTGCAGGATCAAATATTCACCTCATTTTAATCTCAGAGAAGTTATTAGCTAAGATAGATACAAATTTTATGGCTGTGATTTTACATTTATATAGTGTACTAGTATAAAAATCCAGCCCAGTTTTTTTTTTTTTTTTAAGTCATACAATCCTTCTATTTCAGTCAGAGAGAATGAAAAATTATTTGAAACTTTTCTTTCAGGTGTTTGGATCACTTGGCATAATAAATGGAGTAGGTATTTTTATTGTCGGGGATATACATGGCACAATAAGAGAAGTTTGTGAAGAAGATAAAGATATGGACTTGGAAGAGTGTATTAATCTTACGACCCCAATAGGTATGGTCGTGTTCGTTCTGTCACCTTTCTTGAATATAGCAGATTACAAAATCATGATGGTGGAATTTATGATCTGTAAGCAGTAATCAAAATCAGAGCAAAAAAGATAGATTACTAGAATGCATGCACATGTACATTTTTTCTTAATATAAATACTCAACATACAAGAGAAAATTAACCTCAAAATTTCTATTTCAGCACTTGGAATATTGATAACCAAGTTTGTGTTGGACTGTGTACAAGTCGTATTTAGCATTTTCTTGATCCATGGCATCCTCAAGGTAGGAGCAACATTGAAGGGACATTTGAAATTTATTGTTTGCTTGAGGAATATATTTTACTTTATTCAGTCATTTCATAACCAATTGATATTAAGGTTAGCTTGGCATTTCTTTTGTTGTTGCTATTGTTATCATTTGAATCACTGTGAAGATTCAATATTTTTTAAATTTACTGTTTTCTGTTTTCCTCAGAATAAGACAAGATACATGGTACCCTACATGATCATGGTACTAGTGGGCATTATCATCATGATGCTGGTTGCTCTGGTAATGATCGGCTTCTTTATCTACATTGGAGTCTTTGTCGGTGTCCTCATCTTTGCCTTCATCTTCGGGCTGATTATCTTCCTTGAGACATATTTCCTTCTGGTTATACGAGCCCTCTACCTTCAGGTATGTTTTTCTTTTCTGTATGATGCTTTTATTTGTTCACATTATTATCATGTATATTTGGGTAGTCTTAGCAGCAGCCTTTACATTTAAGTGTAGATTGTGTTTTTTTTTTTTTTTTTCTGTTCTTTCTACTCTAATCATCTAAAAATACTTTTCATGCTCATCAATATAATCATATACATTTTTATAAATATATACATATTATATGTATATATATATATATATATATATATATATATTATATATATATATATATATATATATATATATATATATATATATATATATATATATATATATATATATATATATATATATTTCTGAAGTTGACTAAA
>NW_028234410.1:35098744-35121244 GCF_977035675.1 Penaeus japonicus
GGATATCTATATATATATCAATAAGGATCTCAACTAATTATCATATATATGGATAATATAAATATATAATATATATATAATATAATGGATATAAAAATATATATAATAATGTATGTATATATATATATATAAATATATATATATATATATATATATATATATATATATATAAATATATTGGACATAAATCAATATATATATGGATAAATCTAATATATTATGGCTATATATATATTATATGAAAACTATAAAAATATGATAATACAATATATATAATATGGAAATATCTAAATAGAAGGAATATATATAAATATTGATCTATCTATAGATATTGATCTATATAAATATGATAAATAAATAATAAAATGATACATAATAACTATATGGATATATATATAAAATAAATAAGGATATATAATATAAATAAATTGATATATAGATATATATATGGATAAATAACTATATATGGATATATATCTAATATGGATAAATTAAAAAACTGATATATATAATATATATAAGGACAAATATATATATCACTCTTTGCGATAACATAATACGTATCCCAAAGGCACAAACACACTCACTCTCATTCACACATCACACACACAGAGCACAAACACACAAACACACACACACACACAGGCATCACAAACTCCACACACTATCACACCCTACAAACACACATTGCTCTCACACCCACACACTACACCTAACCCACACACACCACGGCACACGAACACACACACCACACCACACACACACACACTCCCACTCACACACTCATGATCAATCACCATGCACACACCTTCACCACACCCACCCCCTCACAAACACACAGTCACACCCGGCTCACACCCACCCACACACACCACACACAACACTCTCACACACACAGTCATTAAACACACCGGCTCACACCCACCACTCACACTCACGCAACACCACACACCACATTCAGGCATCACACCGTGCACACACCCACCAACACTCACTAACACACACACACACACACACACACACCAGGCACACCAACACAACAACAGGCAGTAACCGGCACCACCACCCACCCACCACAAACCCACACACAACACACACACACACACACTCACTAACCCACACACCCACACACACACACACACACACAAACACACACACACCCCACACACCAAAACACACACACTCTCACACACCACACACACCCAATCACCCACCTCTACACACTAACACACCACACATAACACACTCACCCACACACTATAACTCACCCCACACACACCACACCACACACACACACTCACCACCCACTCACACACACACACACATCCACAAATACACTCCACACACTCACTCTCTCCTCAAACACACCCTCCCCCCCACACACACCTCCACCCACACACACACAAACAATCACACACCCACACAACACCCACACCCACACACACACCTCTCCCCTCAATCACACACTAACCCACACACAGCACACACGAATCACCTCTCACAAAACACACTACAAACACCAAAACCACACACTCACTCTCACTCACTAACACTCACACACCCACACACACCACACACACACTCACACCCACTCACTCTTTACCAACACACACACACACACCAATCTCTAGCACACTCTCCCACACTCACACACACACCCCTCAACACTACTCCTCACACCCAAACACACTCACACACCTCACCCACCACACTCACTCACACCAACACTCACACCACTAACTCCCACACACACACACACACCCACACACACACACACCCTCACTCACACACTCACTCACCACAATCACACACCCACCACACACACACTCTCCCACACACAAAACACCCACACACACACGCTCAGACACACCCACTCACACTCACACCATCTCACACTCACCCCACACTCACACACACACTCCCACAACACACACACAAATCACCCACACACACACTCTCACCCAAACTCTACACACAACCCTCTCCTTAACACACACACTCCCACTAACACACACCACACTCCCACACACACACACACTCACCCAAGACTAACCTCCACACACCCACTAACACACTCACACACCCAAACACAACACCACACACACACCCACACACACACACTCACACAACCCACACACAAACACACACACACTCCACAAACACACACACACACTCTCCCACACACATACACACACCACACACCCACACACACACACACCCACTCACACACACAAATCCATCCCACCACTCTCCACTCCCACACTCACACACTACCCACACACACACACTCCCATCACTCCTCACACACCACACACTCAAACCACAAACTTCACACCCACACTCTCACACACACCCACTCACACTCAAACCCACACACACCCACACACAAACACAATATCAGAACACACAAACACACACAAACACACACTA
Organism: Penaeus japonicus; assembly: GCF_977035675.1. Taxonomy (NCBI): domain Eukaryota; kingdom Metazoa; phylum Arthropoda; class Malacostraca; order Decapoda; family Penaeidae; genus Penaeus; species Penaeus japonicus. Next base: position 35,101,175 of record NW_028234410.1, read on the forward strand.
GCCCACAACACAACACTCACACACACACAAACACACACACTCACGCACAAACAACCACACACACACTCACACAATATCACACTCTCACACACTAACACACACACGGCCCACACACACACCACACACACTATATATATATAATATCCATATATATCCAATATATATATATATTCCATATATATATATATAATATATATATATATCCATAATATATATATATAGATTATATCCATATATATAAAATAAAATATATCCATATATATATATATCCATATATTTATATATATATATATCATATATATATATATATATATATATATAATATCATATATATATATATATATATATATATATATCTATATATATATATATATATATAATTTATATATATATATATATTGGATGTATTATATATTATATATATTTATTATATATATGTATATATATATATATAATATATATGTATATATATATGTATATATATGATATATATAATCCATATATATATATATATATTATATTATTATATATATATATATATATATATGTATATATATATATTATATATATATAATGTATATGTATATATATATATGTATATTATATATCCTATATATATATATATATGTATATATATATTATATCCATATATATAATATATATATATATATGTATATATATTATATATATATTATATATATTATATGCAATATATATATATATCCATATATATATATTATATATATATATATTATATATATATGTATATATATATATATGCATATATATATTATATATATATTATATGATATATATATGTATATATATATATATATATATATATGTATATATATATATTATATATATATGTATATTATATATATATATAATATATATATATATGTATATATCCATATATATATATATATGTATATTCATATAGGATATATTATATGTATATATATATATATATATTATGTAATATATATATATATATATATTATATATCTATATATGGATAATATATATATATATATATATGATATATGTATTATATATAATATATATATAAATGGATATATACGATATATAATATATATATATATATATATATATATATATATATATATATATATATATATATCATATATATATATATGTATATGTATATATAAAATTTATATTGTGTATATATATATATATATATTTATATATATATATATATATCCATATATTTATATATGTACATATATATATAATATGTATATATATATATATATATCCATATATATATATGTATATATATATCCATATACTTATATATGTATATATATATACATATATATGTATATATATACATATATATATAATATATATGTATAATATATATAATATATATATCTGATATATGTATAATATATGTATAATATATATGAAATATATATAATATATATATATATGTATATATATATATATAATATATATATATATGTATAATTTATATATATGTATAATTTATATATATGTATAATTTATATATATATATAATTTTAATTATATATATAATTCATACATATATAATTGATATATATATAATTTATATATATATATATAATATTTATATAGGTATATATATAATTTTTATATATGTATATATATATTTTATATATATGTATATATAATTTATATATATGTATATATATATAATTTATATATATATGTATATATATGTAATTTATATATATATGTATATATATATATTTATATATATATATATATATATATATATATATATATATATATATATATGTATATATATGATTATATATATAATTTATTTATAATTATATATATAATTTATTTATAATTCTATTTATAATTATTTATAATTCTATATTTATAATTTATTTATAATTATATGTTTAAAATTTATTTATAATTATATATAATATTTATAATTATTTATAATTTATTTATAATTATATGTAATTTATTTATAATTATATATAATTTATTTATAATTATATATAATTTATTTATAATTATATATATAATTTATTTATAATTATATAAATATTTATTTATAATCATATATATAATTTATTTATAATTATATAAATATTTATTTATAATCATATAAATATTTATTTATAATTATATAAATATTTATTTATAATCATATATATATTTATTTATAATTTATATTATATATATATATTTATTTAATTAATATATAATTTATTTATAATTATATATATATAATTATTTATAATTATATATATATAATTTTTTATAATTATATATATATATAATATATATATACATAGTTTATGTATATATAATTTATATATATATATAATTATGCATATATATAATTTATATTATATATATAACTTATATATATATATATATCATTTATATATATATAATTTGTATATATATATATATGTATATATATAATTTATGTATATATAATTTGTATATACATATAATTTGTATATATATATAATTGATATATATATATAATTGATATATTATATAATTTATAATATATAATTTATAGATATATAATTTATAATATATAATTTATATAATATATTATATATATATATATAATTTATATATATATATATATTTATATATATATATAATTTATATATATATATAATTTATATATATATTTATATATATATATAATTATATATATATAATATGTATATATAGATTTATATATATATATATATATATATATTGTTATATATATAATATATATTATAAAATTTATATAATTACATATATATAATTTATATATATATAATATTATATATATATTTATAATTTATATATATTTAATATATTATATATATATATATATATTTATATATATATGTAATTTATATATTAATATATATATATTTATATAATAATTATATATAATTATATATATAATATATAATTTATATAATTTATATATATAATTTATATATATAAATAATATATAATTTATATATATATAATATATATATAATTGTTATATATATATTTGTATATATATGTAATTTATATATATATATATATATTTATATAATATATAATTTATATATATTATATAATTTATATATATATAATTATTTATATATATATATATATAATATATATAATTTATATATATATATATAATTTATATATATATATATAATTTATATATATATATATAATTATATATATATATAATTATATTTAATATATATATTATATATATAATTATATTATATATATATATATATATATAAGTTATATTATATATATAATTATTTATATATATATATTTATATATATATAAGTTATATATATATATATATATATATATATATGTAAGTTATATTTATATATATAAATAAGTTATATATATATATATAATTTATATATATATATATAAGTTATATTTATATATATATATATATAAGTTATATATATATATATAATTTATATATATATATGTATAATTTATATATATATATATATGTATAATTTATGTATATTTATATATACATACATACATTGTACACATATTTAACCTTAACCCTATGACAACGGTGCATTACACCCGTGTGACACAGCTAAATTCCCAATGCCGGGACATCATGCCAGTGTGACGTTTCCAATGCAATATTGCAATGGCCCGGCGTAGGGGTTTTCACTTAGCGTGTGCCCCGTCGGGAAAGGTTTAATAGCTATGGAGTGGTTGATGTATCATCGAAAGGGAAGATAATTCATTATTACTTTTCATTTCAGCTCAAACGCCAGAAGGGACAACACCACATGGTCCTGAGTGAGCACGGGTATGGCAAAGCCAATACAGAAGCAGATTACCCAGAATACCATTAAGCAACGAACTTTGATATGTAACCTGTCTATAACATGTTTTGAATGCATGTGTTTTTCCTAGACAGGAATGTATGATCATGACCAAAATTCAGTGTTATTTGTAAAGGTAGAATAACATTTGAGAGAAAAGGTGAGAAAATAGAATAGGAACTCAAGTACCTCATTTAGAGGATGCAATTAGTTTTAGGTTAAGGAGAGGAAAAAGTGTATTATTGTGTTCTGATAATCTAGGATATCTGACCAGTTCTTCACAGCAAATGTATTGTACTTAGACATAGTGGAGCATGTCAATAGTTTATACAGTAGTTTGCATTATTTGCATGTCTGGGTCACATAATATAAATGAACAAAAAAGTCAGAACCCAAATGTTTCCTGGAAGTTCATGGATTTGTTTACACTGATATTGTTATTGATAATCATCATGACAAACATTTATACTTAAATGTAAGGTACACTTAGTCCTAAAAGTTGGACACACCTTGTTACCCTTAGTGATGGCATGTATACAAGTACTATGTGGAGAAAAGGAATAAAAGAGAATGAATATGTACACAACACAAGAAACACATCTGAAGCTTTCTGGTTTATCTTCTGGTGGAGATATAATCAAAATGCATCAGTTACATCTCTTGCACTGAAGAGGTATTCATTCTTATTTATACCCTTTTTTTTTTTACATTTTATCACATTCAACTTTGTTTATGTGCATTGTTCCAGAATCAATTAATCAAGGCCACAGGATTTCATGAACTGCACTTGACTTTTGGGATGAAAGCTCATTATGAACTGAAAAAAAAAAGAGGTTATGGTTTTTGCATGCATCAGTAATTAGTGAATATATCTTGCATGATTATGTTACATGTTTCTTTGTATCAGTTATAGCATGTGTGTGTGTGTGTATGTATGTATGTATGTATGTATGTATACACATGTGTGTATTTATGTATGCATACAAGCATGTATGTATGTATGTATACATATATGTGTGTGTGCACGTATACAGATCTGTGTGTATACAGATATGTGTGTATATATATGTATTCATATAGTTTTTTTTTCAATCTTCATTTTAGTGATTCCTGTATTTATGCCCCAGATTTTCTGCCAAGTGTAGCAACTTACACAGAATGTAGATTTTCTCTGTAATAGTACTGGATACTATGGTTTCATGGAGTGCTGTCTCAATGCATGTTATTATCTTTGTACTCATTTATACAGTGCATGCACATTGAGTACAATTATATTATATTACTCTAACTTTATAGTCATGTAACATATACAGTAGTAAAGCATGGGGACAATTTTTCTACATTGTTAAAAAAAATACAATAAACTTGTGTTGATTTACTGTGCTTTATATGAAGAATTATCAACAAGAATGATTTTATTAAATGAGACTTTAAGTCTTAATAATCCAACAAGATTTTGAAATATATGAATCAAATCAGTAGGTGTTAGAACAAAACACGCAATGTTCTCAAAATTATGTCACGATGACATGACTCATCCCGTGAAGGAGAGCTAACAGATCCTATCCCAAGGGGTATTGAGAGGAAATCTATGCAGCAGTAGAGAATCAGGGATCTCCAGTTTGTGATATTTATGATATTTGTGTAATTTAGGTTGGCAGAGATACAAGTAGAATTCAAAAGACACCTACATTTGTTTGTCAGTTTCTGACAATACAAGCATTTTTGACATCCTTGATGCACTTAGGGATGTGAGTAATCATGTTCAAACACCGTTTTTATTCTTTCAGACACATATTTAGAAATATTTTTTCAATGAATTTCAATTGAGCAACAGTTTGTAGAACAAAGTTGTAATTACTGTAATTTTAATTTTTAAAGTTCAAAGTTAGATTTTTTAAATATCCAGAATATGTAGGTTGTTCAAAGTACTTACCCTTCTTGTAATGTAAGGCTTACAATTTTTCAGTGGTAGGTAAATGAGACCAGTTTTACAAATAAAAAATGATAATTGATAGAGAAAAAAGATAATGTTGCAGCTTCATGGTGAGAGTAAATTGTTGTTAAATAGGTGATGTGTGAAAAGCAAAAACAAAAATGAAATTTGGATACATTTTGGAGAGGTATTAAAAGTTGTTTTGCTTGATGCAGATTCAAAAAGTAAAAAAAAAAAAAAATAAATAAATAAAAAAAAAAAGGTTTTATGTTAGGGGAACACTCAGTTGATTTTTCTGAAAATATTGAAATATAGGGGGGAAATCTGGAGAATGAGGTGGGGTGTAAGTTACATTTATAAGTTATTTTTACAAATTGTTATTTAATACCAGAGATATAAAGGATTATTCCTTCCTACCCCTCTCTTGTCTGCATGCTCTTGGAAACAAGTAATATAAGTTGTGGATTCCTCACTAAAAATACAGTGAAATATGTACTTTGCTCGTTCTAGAAGCATCTTACATCTAACTTGTGATAAGCCAGGGTCTATTAATGGTGCATATCTCCTCATAGCCACACGAAACTTTAAAGTGAGAGTATAATGCTACATTATTTGAGATAGAATTTATTCCTTTTAGTGCTTAAGGCAGGTAAGGCTTGAGGGCATTCATGAAGAAATTTGAAAAATGGGGATGGAATAAAAAACGAGGAAAGAGAAGTATGAGAGGGAGGAACATCCGGTTTGTTGAAAGTTGCCATTCCCCCCCCCCCATGTCACCACTACATTCCTATATGTCATTTACCACTCTCATCACCAGTAGATATGCCATCACTCTCACAACCACAAGTTTCATCACAATGTTGGGTTGTGAGGAGAAACTCATGGAAAGAACCGAGAAAATCAAAACAAAATGAAGAAAGTAAATGGTGGAAGTTGCAAGGTAAAACACCAAAAAGAAAGAAAATACATGAAAACATTGCTTGATTGTGGCCCAGGGAATTGCTGGCGACAAAGAGGTAGATGGATCTTCAATACCCTTGCCAATGAGTGACTAATACACCTGTGTTACAGGGGCCAGGGGCCTTCTCAAACCAGAATGCACTGAAATACCTACCAAGCCTACATTATTTACTTAATATAAAAATGCAAATTAGGCCAATAGGATTTTTTTTTTAATGCATGTTTAAATAAAGTTAAATGCTTTGTTGAATTCTTTTTGCTCAATAAGTAATTTTTAGAAGTAAAATGCATCACCTATATTATCAGTCACCCAGTTGTCTTCAAAGAGTGGAATTTTTTTTTTTATAAAAACTAGGAGTGATACTTTTCATAATCAGTTAAGTGTATGAAAGGTATTCAGAAGTGAAAAATGGATCAGTATTTTGAAATTTCATATATACAAACTGAAATGAGAATTATAGAATTTGCCTTCTAAATCATGAAGGCTATTGCAAGAACATTATAGGAGTTTTTGATATCCCTCAAAAATGCTTCAAATTTTGATATGATAACTACATATGCATGAATAGTCATTGATAAATTAATAGACCTTTGACTATATAAAAAAAATAATGATCATACAGATACCCCCTAACTGGCCAATATTTTATCAGCTTAGCATATAATCTTTTAGATGAGGTTACAAACCGAACATAAACTCCGACCAATATTCCTTTCTGTTGCCTGAAGCCCCATCCAAAACAAGTTGATAGGAATTATGAGCTGGTCATCTCACATTTTGTGGGAATTTTGAAAGGCAAACCTGCATGGCTGTAGTAAAGCAAAATCTAACTGCCTGATGGCATGGCACCAGCAACTATGTGCTATGCAGTTATATTTCTTTTCTTTCAATTATATAGCACATTATTTCATGCTCAAGGCTTGCCAGCTACCTGTGGTTGCTAAGAGGTGTGTAGAGCATCACTGACATACCCTGCAGATGCAGTCCAACATCCGCTAATCAATGATGTATAAACACAAGACCTTTTTTTTTAGCAGACACAAATTTGAGTGTTTGTGCATAATCCATCCACTATAAATTATGTAGTAGGGTACCTGGACTACCCCTTAGTTGTAATTCTAATAGTTTTGGCTCTTCAATTATGTCAGCAAAACAAAAGTAAACGTATGATCTGGGTCAAATGGATTGTATGTCATTTACACTTCTTGCCGGTAAAAGGAAAAAAAATATTGGTTTTGTTATTATCTGTAGATCTGATGTTCAAGCACCCATTATAATAATGCTTTTGGTACATTAAAACATTGCAAACTTTTACACAAATTCTAAAAAAGTCTTTACATATAAAAGCTAGATGCAGTAATATCTGTAATATTATGGTAAAAAAGTGACAAATTTGTAGAGCCAAGCTTTAGATATTGGCATTTTTACTAGCATAAGTGAAACCTATATGTCATTTCTACATCATACTATATAGGATTGGATAAGCTTGGGTCACTTGTCATTTTGCAAAGAATTTCTTGCAGAAATAAACAAGTTACTTCAAATCTTAGTCCATAGTTGTTGGCAGTCTATAGTTTTTTTCTTGAATTATTATAATTTTATTTTTTTAAGATATTAACCCATTGGTTGCAGTTTTAATTAAATATTTTTGCATTAGGGTGGCTGGTTTACATTGTCTGGCATGGTGCCATCCGCGTCTACAACCAACTCTGCCTTTGCAGCAAATCATGCCATCCGCTGCTAATAGGTTAATATCATATACAGTGTACTCATATTACTAATGCAGATTTATCAACCTATATTAAATCAGTGTTTCCAAAGACAAAATACAAGAGCTAAATCTGAATATATAAATCACTCATTACAAATATTGCATACTAATTGTAATTCAAGATAAAAACTAAGAGTGGACTGCCAGCCAATCACTGTACAAATCAAATTGCTTCCCGGAAATTAGTGTGCAGACTTTTTAGACGGCATTGCTCTAGATCTGCCATGTTTTAATCTCAGACACTTGGCAATTACTCGTATGTCTCTTTTCCCTCCCTTGATAACAAAGCTCACATGGGCAAACCTGAACACAATCCGGCCATACAAGCAGCGACTAAATATGAAAGTGCTTTATGAAATGCCTTACATTTATACATGTGTTTTTTTTTTTTTGCTGAAAGATTCACCAATTTCCATTTTACACTTATATTTACTACTGACAGATTCTAATGTTTAAATTTATTTTTTCAATCTTAGAAATAGCTTTTACCTCTATAGAAGGATAAAGCCAAACTTTCATTTAACTGAGAAACCTCAACACACCCAAAGTTCATCAGTTTACATTTGAATAAGTGGACTTGCAATCCACATTGAGTTTGGAATATTTCAGAATATGGCATTGGTGTTATTGTTTATATCTAGGTTGAGTGTTTGTGTATATCTATATATGAATGTCAAAAACACTACCATGTTGATGATATAGTAGAGAAACTCACTATACACACAACAGATTTATTGGAAAATGGGACGACAGTTTGGAAATCCACCTGCAGATGAAATCCAGGTGAATAACAAAGCTGTTGTCTTATTGTCCAATAAATCTGTCTTGTCTAGAGTTTTTTTTTTCTGACATGTCTATATATATTGTGTAATTCTGTATTATTGATGTAGTATCTATATGGGCTGTCTCACACTCATGTGAATTTTATGGTCTTTAATCCTGGGAACAGCATCTTCTATGAAAACTACCTCAGGTTATCAGAGTTGCAGGCAAACACTATACTTTTTCAGTAAATGTTTGTATTTTTTCATGCAAAAAATTATACCATAGAGAAATTTCCAAAATGTCTATATTAGGGAGAAATCTACTTAAAGTAGGTTAATATATTTTCATAGAAGACTTTAACTTAGGAGATTTACTGTTACTGTATTTTTTTTTTTTTTTTTCACAATATGAAATGGGGAATGCTATGAATAGCTATTAGGCTACATGCTTGGAATTAACATTGCAACCAAATGCTATGAGAGATTTGCCTCCTAGCTATACTAATATGGTGCTTGATTAGAGCATGGATATTTTCTTGTTTTGCATGATCTGATAGACACTCAGGCATACACTTTTAATACCAGGGTGGGTATTTGCATTTACATGACTATATTTGCACATGTAGTAAACCACATACACTATATGTGGACTGGCTTGTAGCAGGATTTTTGCTCATATTGTAGAAGCACCAAAGGCAATTTGAGTTACCTGAGATTTATTACTCTTGTTAGGTAAAGACAAAATGTACTGGTGAAAGGCTAGACTGGTTGTTAGATGTTTTTCTATATATGATAAACATTATCAGAATCTGTCATATGAACAATTGCCTTATCCTCCCTTCCCTTTTTTTACTTGTTATATATATATATATATATATATATATATATATATATATATATATATATATATATATATATATATATATATATATATATAATTATTTCCTGCTCTCCCTTTCTCTACAATAAAAAAGTAGCAAATCCTATGGTTGCCAGCCCCACCATATTTTACCTGTGAAATTTACAATTATTACTCTGAAGAATGTAATCTGAGAAATTTGTCACAAAATATATTTACTTGAAACAATGGTAATTTTAAGACTTTATAAACAGGGAATGCTAAATTTGTATAATCGTATTGCAAGATATAAACAGGGAATGCTAAATTTGTATAATCGTATTGCAAGATACCATACAGATGGTAGTAAAATGTGAAATAAGAAAATAAAGATTATTAACATAGTTGGCTTTTATTTAATTATTTGGTTTTGTATCTGGGCCTGTTTACATGACGGAAAGGAAAGTGAAGAGGGAATGAAGATTATAACTGTATATGATCAATTTTGCGTAAAATATATGAGGTCAGGTGTTTTACTGGTTTCCATCTGGAGTTCTGATACAGATCATGTCCTGGTGTCATCAAGTTGCGATGTTCGGTGTAACGAAAATACCGGTATAACCGATACCGGTTTTCAGAAATTAAACCGGTACGGCTTAAACCGTATAAGTCACGATACAAGTCCATCATCATCATGTCCATCATCATTACCTCCATCCTCGCGTCATTCCTTACCTCGGCATCCTTTTTTGCTCCATTCCTCACTCCAACATCTTTCTTCATCTTCCGGTCCAAGTTCTCCTCACCGTACCTCCTCTGCTTCCCAACTTCCTTCCGTCTCTTCCTTCGTCCCCGCACCATACACCATCTCGCTCTCCTTTCCCCGTGTCTTCACAACCTTTTCCTTCTCACTGATCCTCTGATTATCCTCCATCTCACTCTCCTTTTCCTGCGTCTCCATAATCTTGTCCTTATTCATCCCCTCATCACTCCCCATTTGCAATACCACCACCAATTACGCATTCCACTGCTGATTCAACCTTCATTTTGTTTTATTGCGAGGAAGACCTGGGAGGGGATTTTCTTCCCAGTGTTCTCACCTAAGTTTTTTTTTTTTAATCTGGATGGATGTCAAAAAAATCTGTAGGTGTTACCAAAGTATTTCCATTATGCTTACATATCGTCCAAAAAAATCATTTGATATGTGTAATTTAACATTGGTAATACTTTTAAAGGGTATTAGCACTGATTTTATTATTATTAATTGATAGATACTTAATTATAAACGGAAGGCATGTACAGTACTGTATTTGATATACCTCAGGGTATAATATTTGTAAAAAAAAAAAAAACTCTGGAAAAAACACGTATCATCATTGTATTGGTGTCGGTAAAATATTTTCAGTGAAAATGTAGGTCATCAAAAATAAACCAAATAAAATTACTGAGACTGGCTTTACTGTATGAAATAGTAACAGTACTTACGTTAGAGAGCTTCCCCATCAAAGACCTTGTAACCTGGAAGTCACAAGGTCACTTTTGAACAACTGTCAAGTATGGAACAAACCTTTCAAAGACTTTAGATTAAGCACAATTACTAAGTTAAATCTGACAATCTGAAATGAAGCACAGAAACTGTAGATCTCATGAATCTTCATGATCAATCTGTAGAGGTGGCAACACTGACAACAAGCCCAGAATCTGTAGGTATCATGATTAATCTGTAGAGGTGGCAACACTGATAAGATAACAAGATACTCTTGTCCACAGTCAAGTGCAATGAACAAAGCGTATTATTGAGAATTTCTCTTGGTTTGGAAAACACATTAAACTTCCAACTGTTTTGATATAAGATAATGATCATGCTTAGATTTATGGGTTAAGGTAGTCATATTCAGTCATTCTGTATTACCCTGCCTTGCATATGAGGACAGACCTTCGCTTATATTCCCGATTACGTGTCCTAATTTGCCTTGCTTACAAATGAGGAGAGGCTCATAGAAGATCACATGGCATTGTGATAAAGCTGTAGCAGCATCACTTTGGTATCAAGAACACTACGACCCGTAATACATTCAAGATAGTCGTACGACTTTATTGCCTGAAGCTTCTTTGCCAATTATGGATTGCCTTATGCAATACAAACTGTTGAAAACGGAAGTGAAGTATTATTCTTGCAATAAAAGAATAAACTTTACGAAGGACACTAAGATTAATTAAGGATGGCTACACTTGCAAATACCCGACTAGATAATGAGATGTCCACACACGGGTTATTGAATTTTAAGGAATTCTTGAGGCGTGGCAAGGTTCTTCGCGAATGCATGTGAGTATTTATGTGTTCCATGTTGTGTGTATGATGTTACCGGTCTGTGCACAGGGTGTTTAAAAAAGGGGGAGTGGAGGGGGATATAAAGACACTAAATGCAGTGAATTATTTTTTTTTACAAAAGAGATGTGCTGCAAGCTGATACAGTGGACTAAGGAAGAACTGCGCGAGAGGACGGGTACTAAATAAGTAAAAGACAGACCAGTATAACTTCAAATAATACGCAACTTTGTCATTAAGAGGAATAACAGGAATAAAACTATTATGCAATAGGGTTTTTAGTTGGTTCGATCTATGGAACTGTGATTTTCAGTTACTACAAGTAGATTGAAGTATAAAGATGGCGTCTTTGAATAAATTTCAAGCAATGTTTATTATTATCGTTACACCGCCCGCGATTCCGATGACACTACTGTTATCGGAAGGTTTTTAGATTTCCATCTATCACTGATTTTTACAAGTATAAATTTCAACTATTGCCCTGCATTCATAAGTGTATACTTCCGTGAGCATCGCAAGTCTTTTGCCTATTTCATTCACTCTTACTGCCAGTAGGATTCAAGGAGCGAACGAACTCCATATGGTTTATCTCGGCTTAACCTGTTCATTCTAGGGGATTCCTTACAGATTACAACAAAAGTGTAGCGAGCACTCATACATTAAATACTCTATACTCTACTTACGTTTTGTTTGGTATAGTGCATCCTGCATGATCACCGTAAAATCCATATGACATCAGTCACAAAGCGTCGCTACTCGTGTCATCATGGTTAGACACTGCCTACTACCTAAGCACATCCACTGCCCACCCTACCCCAATAGCGCGAATAATATTAACCGGTAAATATTGTGCTACAAAGCAACTCCCTTTCACACATGTCTGACGAATCTACAGCTCAGCGAGTGCGGAAAACAACAGTGACAAGCACCGTTCGAGTAATTAAAAAGGAGGGTACAACTTACGAAAATCAATACGCTGCGCCACATTGTATGTACTGTAGATGTATGTCCATTTTTATGAATTAATGGAAACGAAAGTAGATGATATTTAAATGCAAAAATCTCGTTTCACTCTTTTTTTTTTGGGTGTTTAGTGTTTGTTTTAGAGACTGTCCTGAATAAAACGAGACCGCTCCTATCTTTGTAGGCCAGAAATTATGCCCTGATTCTAACCCATTTCACTATAAAAAGTATTAACTCGATTTTTAAAAATCCAGCCTGAAGATCTCCATCGCGCAAAGATAAAAGGGTAAAGCGCAGGCATTGCTTCTTTGAAAATAACTGAAAATCGAAGATAAGAGACGATGCCATTGCATAAAGGGTCTTGGGAAGTGTTTCTACTAATCGCGAAGGCTTTTGAGGCCGACGTAAGAGATTTTTCCTGGCATGCTTAGAGGCTACATGAATATGGTAGAAGCAGGGGAACTAGCGAACGGCTGTAAGTGATTATTGTTGAGCAATGGAGCGTTGCGCCAAGTGAAATGTGAAGATGTAAGGGAACTACAGTGTTCTGACCCAAGGCCCGCCCTGGGGTTAGGATGGAGAGAGAGGGGGGGGGGGACTCGTTCTGTTCCGACCTCTTTCGACCTCTGGAGAAACCAGGTCGTAAAGATATGGTATGGTTGCTATGGTATAGTATGGTTGCTATTTTAGCAGACTATGTGGGTGTATTTAATCTAGGTTTTTGTATCATGTGGCGATCTAGATACATTCTGTGCTAGAATGTATATAGAGATACATTCTATACTAATCGAGGTGACTTGTGTAAAAATACTTTAATTTTTTCTGATTAGATAACTGTGTGTCAAATGTTAAAAATTCTGTCTACATAAGCAATATGTTGTGTGTAGGTTATACACATATACGATATCTAGTATACTATACATTTGTTTGGAAATGATATGATAGACTTATTACATCTTGAAATTCAGGGAATTGAAGATCTTATATTCAATTTTCACTCTTTCCTTCATCAGGGCGACATTTAAAAAATCCTTTCTTTTTAGGGCCACTCGGAGAGTCTGCAATGTAACATTATTAAATAGATTAATTTTCCTATACCTGGTAGACTTATATATGTATACATGTATATGTATTTCTATATGTATATATATATATATATACATATATATACATATATATATACATATACATATATATATATATATACACATACACATATACATATACATATACATATACATATACACACATATGTATATATATATATATATATATAGAGATAGATATAGATAAAGTTATAGATATGTATGTACACACACACATACACACATATACATATATATATATATATATATATATATATATATATATATATATATATATATATATATATATATATATAGATATATATATATATATATATGTGTGTGTGTGTGTGTGTGTGTGTGTGTATGTATGTATGTATGTATTACGTATTCTATATATATATATGTACATATTCATATACATATATATATAAGTATACATACTTACGTATATATTTCAGTCTCTCATGTGTGATAAGCTACGGTATTATCAAAGCAATATTTCGGCAGTGTTATAACCATCGGAATCATTTACAAGTTGAATATGTTACCATCATGTTCGTGATATCATAAAATGCGTTTTAAAGAAGTCAGTATTCCAAATGCTGAAAGTTAAACAAATTATTAATAAATAATGGTTAAATATGGGGAATGTAACATGGGAACTTGGGATAGGTTTCACAAACTTGTAATCAAGACTTCTAAAAACTACTCTGACTTTGAAACAATTCATAAATCTTCATGCAAATGCAATTCGTAACTATGAAAATCATAATTTTTGAGTGAAAGCTTAACCATATGCAAAACAATTGTCGAGCGCCACAATGAAAGACACGTTTAAACTGTCTCTCCACCGCCATTCAGTTTCCAACAATATAGTCCAGATTCGGGGCCTCGGAGCGCCAGGCGTTCGAAGCAAGATTGTTTCATGTAAAAATTGGTCGGACGCTAACGAAAACAACAGCACCAAGTAAGGCCTTATAGATGAAGCAAATGGACAAATATCACCACCTGCTGATGCGTTCTTAAGATACATTTTGTGTGAATTTATCTTTTATACATATATATTTGTAATTTTTGTAATTACATTTTTAAAAATTCTTCCCAACTGAGCTACACTCCCTTCTTCGTAGAACAGAGGATCGAAAGGGTGTTCTTCCATCCATCGGGTATAAGGTAAACATCATTGCTTAGTTTTCATGCTATGTATGGTGAATGCATGAGTAGCTCTAACAACAAAGAAAGATTGCTATCGTACGATGTCCATCTGTAGAGGAACCAACAGTACACTTCATAACTTTCACCACCATGCTTGGGTAGCCTCATACGTGAAGCCGTATTATTGATAAGAAAACGAAAACATTAAGAGAGCAATAGCTTTATGTATTGATGGTGATTGCTCTTGTTTTCTATAACGACATTTTAACTTTGTCTATCATTTAGTTATGTTTTTTTCGAGCACCTTTTTTGCCCTTTCCACCTCATGCTATGACTTTTCTAGCAATCTCTAGATATAAGACAAAGTGTAAGAACATTTAAAGCTCTCAAACCAATTTTTGGAAACCATGATAACAAAATAATTTCAGAAACTTGAGGCGTCTTTATGACGACCATTACTCTGGATTTCGTTAATCTAGATAGATATACAGATAGACAAGTCGCTGTATGAAGATAGATAGTCAGGTTTACTGGTGCATATATGTATATGTGTGTGTGTGTGTGTGTGTGTGTGTGTGTGTGTGTGTGTGTGTGTGTGTGTGTGTGCACTGTAACTTAATACTATATTTGTATGGCATGCGATGACAAAAGTAGAGTCCATAAACATTGTTTGAGAACTTGTTGGATATGAATGGTGATGGTAATGTGTTTATTATTTGGGTTTTGTTTGGGTTCAGCCGCTTCTAAGGTTCACTCGAGTCGTGACTCGTGAGTCGGTCACGTCTCGGATTTTTCTGTGAATGCCAGGTTAAAATCCCGCGTTAGAAATTAACATAGAAACTTCGGTTCGACTTGCTGGGTTTGTTCATATGTTTTTGCAGTAGAAATATAGTTATACTGTATTATTGGTATATTTCTGCTTAGTCATATTTCCCTATTTATGTGTGCTAGAGGTTTGCACTTTGAGATTTGATATTTGGCGTCTTTTTCATATGAAACCTGATCTGTAGTTACTAACAAATGATATTCTTTTAAGTCTGTATATGTTGTTTAACTTTATTCTTGTAAAGAAAACCAATTAAAATCTATTGATAACCTTGTATGCGATGTAGTCAGTATATTGTTTTAAATAGGATGTCAATTTGCTTTCCTATAAGAAGCAGTTATGAAGAAAGTTAACTGAACGTGATATTCTTTTACATTGATTGAATTATAAAATAAATAGATTCACATGACACTTTTTTGCAATGGAAATTCAATTCAGGCCATTGAATATATGACAAAAAAGATACCCATATAGAAAGAAGTATCTCCAAAGTTTCCCACTGACAAAAAAATAAAAATCATTTATGGTGTCCTCTAAGTTTTCTAAGAATTTCACTTGCTCCCCTTCGATCTCACGCTCCCTGGGACTATAAAATGATTTCACAGCTTGTGAAGTAAGTATGATTAGCCTTATTATCTTTACCTGTCACGAAGACGATGCTATGCGATGGAAAGAAAAAATATTTTTCTTGATAATATATTTTTTCTAAACTTTGACAAAGTAATCATTATAGATAAAGATCTGATAATGGTAATAATTATTACGATGTAACTTCGGCCGTTAACTGTGTATACCAAAGTCGCGTATTGTTTATCCTGAAGAAGATTTTAAAACCAAATAAACGTAAAAGAAAACACTATATTAGGTGACAAAACGTATCATAGAAGAAAGTCACCACAAAGAATACTCTCCTTCTCTAAAACATACAAAATTAATCAAGAATATTCAGTTTTCCTTGGCAAGAGCACGATATCATAAGATGAAAAAATGAATCCTCAGCAAATAAGGCTGTTTGCATATGGGGCAGTTTATTATCAGTTAACATTAATTCGCATTTAATGATACCGTGTACAATAGCTCATAGAAGTTGCAACCACTGGCATCTCTATCTCAAGGTTAGATCTGAGATACTCATCATTAGTGTTCATTGATGGCAATGCTCATGATAACTTGCTTCCCAAGGGTAGACGGTACGAAAATTTCTGAATTACAATGCGAAGCAAATGAAAAATAAGTTTTATACGCCGTTTTAAAAGATATTTCTCCTCGGCTAATGGAGTATAAGTTAAAACTCAGTCGGTTCTAACATCAAGCTGGGGTGCAGCATCAAGCTCTTTTCTTTTTCACTAGGTAACGCTAAACTTCTATTTATGTATGCATATATATAGATAAATAGATAGATAGATAATGGTTTTTAGTTGGCGCGATCTATGGAACTGTGATTTTCAGTTACTACAAGTAGATTGAAGTTTAAAGATGGCGTCTTTGAGTAAATTTCAAGCAATGTTTATTATTATCGTTACACCGCCCGCGATTCCGATGACACTACTGTTATCGGAAGGTTTTCAGATTTCCATAAAATATGTTCGTCGACACTTAGTCTATTACACGATCATCTATCACTGATTTTTACAAGTATAAATTTCAACCATTGCCCTGCATTCATAAGAATATACTTCCGTGAGAATCGCAGGTATTTTGCCTATTTCATTCACTCTTACTGCCAGTAGGATTCAAGGAGCGAACAAACTCCATATGGTTTATGTCGGCTTAACCTGTTCATTCTAGGGGATTCCTTACAGATTACAACAAAAGTGTAGCGAGCACTCATACATTAAATACTCTAGACTCTACTTACATTTTGTTTGGTATAGTGTATCCTGCATGTTCACCGTAAAATCCATATGACATCAGTCACAAAGCGTCGCTACTCGTGTCATCATGGTTAGACACTGCCTACTACCCAAGCACATCCACTGCCCACCCTACCCCAATAGCGCGAATAATATTAACCGGTAAATATTGTGCTACAAAGCAACTCCCTTTCACACATGTCTGGCGAATCTACAGCTCAGCGAGTGCGGAAAACAACAGTGACAAGCACCGTTCGAGTAATTAAAAAGGAGGGTACAACTTTCGAAAATCAATACGCTGCGCCACATTGTATGTACTGTAGATGTATGTCCATTTTTATGAATTAATGGAAACGAAAGTAGATGATATTTAAATGCAAAAATCTCGTTTCACTCTTTTTTTTGGGGTATTTAGTGTTTGTTTTAGAGACTGTCCTGAATAAAACGAGACCACTCCCATCTTTGTAGGCCAGGAATTATGCCCTGATTCTAACCCTTTTCACTATAAAAAGTATTAACTCGATTTTTAAAAATCCAGCCTGAAGATCTCCATCGTGCAAAGATAAAAGGGTAAAGCGCAGCCATTACTTCTTTGAAAATAATTGAAAATCGAAGACAAGAGATGATGCCATTGCTTAAAGGGTCTTGGGAAGTGTTTCTACTAATCGCGAAGGCTTTTGAGGCCGACGTAAGAGATTTTTCCCGTTATGCTTAGAGGCTACATGAATATGGTAGAAGCAGGGGAACTAGCGAACGACTGTAAGTGATTATTGTTGAGCAATGGAGCGTTACGCCGAGTGAAATGTGAAGATGTAAGGGAACTAGAGTGTTCTGACCCAAGGCCCGCCCTGGGGTTAGGATGGAGAGAGATTGGGGGGGGGGGGGACTCGTTCTGTTCCGACCTCTTTCGACCTCTGGAGAAGCCAGGTCGTAAAGATATGGTATGGTTGCTATGGTATAGTATGGTTGCTATTTTAGCAGACTATGTGGGTGTATTTAATCTAGGTTTTTGTATCATGTGGCGATCTAGATACTTTCTATGCTAGAATGTATATAGAGATACATTCTATACTAATCGAGGTGACTTGTGTAAAAATACTTTAGTTTTTTTCTGATTAGATAACTGTGTGTTAAATGTTAAAAATTCTGTCTACATAAGCAATATGTTGTGTGTAGGTTATACACATATACGATATCTAGTATATCATACATTTGTTTGGAAATAATATGACAGACTGCTTCCATCTTGAAATTCAGGGAATTGAAGATCTTATATTCTATTTTCACTCTTTCCTTCATCAGGGCGACATTTAAAAAATCCTTTCTTTTTAGGGCCACTCGGAGAGTCTGCAATGTAAAATTATTAAATAGATTAATTTTCCTATACCTGCTAGACATATATATGTATACATGTATATGTATTTGTATATGTGTATATATATATATATATATATATATATACATACATACATACATACATACATACATACATACATACATATATATACATACACATACATATACATATACACATATATATATATATATATATATATATATATATATATATATATATATATATATATATAGATAAAGGTATAGATATGTATGTATACACACACACACACATACATGTATATATATATATATATATATATATATATATATATATATATATATATATATATATGTATATATGTATATATGTATGTATTACGTATTCTATAT
>NW_028234410.1:35128744-35138744 GCF_977035675.1 Penaeus japonicus
ATACCTCCTTCCACCAGGAAATCTACCATGGCAACGCTGCAAAGAGCAGTGAAAGCTGAATTAACGGTGACACCTTCTTCACGACACCGCTTGAAGAAGATGGCGCTGGTGTCAACATCCAGGGTCCGTGTCAGCAAGCGGGTCTTGGGGTCTTTTTCTCCTGCACCTTCGGGTATCAGACTTGCAAGGAGGCATTTACTCTGGCTGGCCTGATACTCCTCCACCATCTTTTCTTTAGACTCGCAGTTGGCCTTTATGGCTGCAAATCGCTCATCTACCATCCTCTGAGTTTTTTCTCCAGCTACACATACGCAGAGTTGCTCTTCGTCGTTGATGGGTTTACCTGAAATTACGTCCTCGAGAAGTTGTATGAGAAATCCACAAATCTTCATGTTGGAATATCCGTCGGTAATGCCGTGGTATATACCCAAGAAGAGCGTGTTTAGGTGAGGAAAGTCGGCCATACTTCTGTCTGACACACCCTCCAAGGACAGTGAGTTTGTTTTGAGTTTAGCACACCAGAGAGGACCCGTTTTGACATCGTACCGGAATGTAAGGCATTTCTGGTGCGCCTCATCTATTGTAACATCTGGGATCATCTGGAAAGAAACGTCAGAATTACTAAAAACAAGAAATAACTTATCCCGTTCCGAGTAAAGATAGACAGTCCCGTTCCTATAACCGTTTCAGAGTATCTACTTCGAAACATAAACATCAATTATTTCCCTTTAAGCCAACCGATAGTTATCCTGCTATACTGTGCATATAAGTATCAAAATGTACACATATATCAATTTCAGTAACCAAATAACAAAATATCCAACTGCAAGTGCTTAAAGTCGTATTTAAGAGTCATACTTGTAAAGGCAACTAAATCAAACCACAAACTTTGCAAATAAGCGACTTACATATGCCACGGTAAGGACAACGAAGATGGGGGAGATTACAAATAAACATCTAACTGAGAAAATATTTTATCTATTAAATCACTGCGTACTCTCAAATATACAAAACACAATGGACATACCTCAAAGTCAATTATTTCTTGACACATCTCCTTGAGCCACCATTCACCGCTTCGCTGCGCATAGCACATCCTCAACAAAGGCACTTTCCTGAAGAAGATAGCTATTTTGAAAGCAATGTTCCCCTGGTTGGAGGTGATTATCTTCTTTCGATGGGTTTTAGTGAATTTCCGTAATACTTACTTCATCACTGATACTACTTAATGCAAATTCCTTCCCATCAATTGCATGAAATACTTCTTTCTGTAAAACTAGTTTCTGTTTCTGTAAGATTTCTTGAATTGTTTTAAAGCAACCATAACCGTTCCACGCTCCACATACCTTGAGAGATGGGTGAGGGCGCGACGAAGGTGGTCGTGAAGGAGCGGTTCGCGGGTGGCAAAGGTGAGCTGGTAACTGACATTGTAAGTGTTGAAGAATTGTTCAACTGACGTCGTTTTCCACAGCCACTTTTCTTTGCGTTCCATCTTGTTACCTACGATAAGTGTTGGGGTGTTATAATAGAATATTACTGTGATGATTTGTTGACAGGAGCTAAAAGGCTTGTTGTAGCGTCCGAAAAGTTTGCTTTAATGAATTTGTCTACGAGTATTGAAGACACACATTACAAATGCCAATTTAAGAAAAAGAAAGAAAGAAAATCAACTCAACAATAACAACAATGGCTACAGTACAACATATCATACTAAGTTATTTTCATATACTTATTGAAAACTGCATTGCGTCCCTCAAGGTCAAATGCATCCCTTCTTTAAACTAATGTACAACATTCCTTGCGTCCAACAGCAAAATAAACGTTACCTCGTTCACTTTGCTTTAATGTATGACACAAACTTTATATATCTCTTTCTCTCTCTCTCTCTCTCTCTCTCTCTCTCTCTCTCTCTCTCTCTCTCTATATATATATATATATATATATATATATATATATATATATATATATATATATATATGCACATGTATATCTATCTATCTATTTATCTATATATATGCATACATAAATAGAAGTTTAGCGTTACCTAGTGAAAAAGAAAAGAGCTTGATGCTGCACCCCAGCTTGATGTTACAACCGACTGAGTTCTAACTTATACTCCATTAGCCGAGGAGAAATATCTTTTAAAACGAAGTATAAAACTTATTTTTCATTTGCTTCGCATTGTAATTCAGAAATTTTCGTACCGTCTACCCTTGGGAAGCAAGTTATCATGAGCATTGCCATCAATGAACACTAGTGATGAGTATCTCAGATCTAACCTTGAGATAGAGATGCCAGTGGTTGCAACTTCTATGAGCTATTGTACACGGTATCATTAAATGCGAATTAATGTTAACTGATAATAAACTGCCCCATATGCAAACAGCCTTATTTGCTGAGGATTCATTTTTTCATCTTATGATATCGTGCTCTTGCCAAGGAAAACTGAATATTCTCGATTAATTTTGTATGGTTTAGAGAAGGAGAGTATTCTTTGTGGTGACTTTCTTCTATGGTACGTTTTGTCACCTAATATAGTGTTTTCTTTTACGTTTATTTGGTTTTAAAATCTCATCTTCGTGATAAACAATACGCGAAATTGTTATGCACATTTAACGGCCGAAGTTACATCGTAATAATTATTACCATTATCAGATCTTTATCTAAAATGATTCCTTCGTCAAAGTTTAGAAAAAAATATATATTATCAAGAAAAATATTTTTTTTCTTTCCATCGCATAGCATCGTCTTCGTGACAGGTAAAGATAATAAGGCTAATCATACTTACTTCACAAGCTGTGAAATAATTTTATAGTCCCAGGGAGCGTGAGATCGAAGGGGAGCAAGTGAACTTCCGAGAAAACTTAGAGGACACCATAAATGCTTTTTATTTTTTTTTTTGTCAGTGGGAAACTATGGAGATACTTCTTTCTATATGGGTATTTTTTGTCATATATTCAATGGCCTGAATTGAATTTCCATTGCAAAAAAAGCGTAATATGAATCTATTTATTTTATAATTCAATCAATGTAAAAGAATATCACGTTCAGTTAACTTTCTTCATAACAGCTTCTTATAGGAAAGCAAATTGACATCCTATTTAAAACAATATACTGACTACATCGCATACAAGGTTATCAATAGAGTTTAATTGGTTTTCTTTACAAGAATACAGACTTAAAAGAATATAATTTGTTAGTAACTACAGATCAGGTTTCATATGAAAAAGACGTCAAATATCAAATCTCAAAGAGCAAACCTCTAGCACACATAAATAGGGAAATATGACTAAGCAGAAATATACCAATAATACAGTATAACTATATTTCTACTGCAAAAACATATGAACAAACCCAGCAAGTCGAACCGAAGTTTCTATGTTAATTTCTAACGCGGGATTTTAACCTGGCATTCACAGAAAAATCCGAGACGTGACCGACTCACGAGTCACGACTCTAGTGAACCTTAGAAGCGGCTGAACCCAAACAAAACCAAATAATAAACACATTACCCATTACCATCACCATTCATATCCAACAAGTTCTCAAACACTGTTTATGGACTCTACTTTTGTCATCGCATGCCATACAAATACAGTATTAAGTTACAGTGCGCGCGCGCGCACACACACACACACACACACACATATACATATATGCACCAGTAAACCTGACTATCTATCTTCATACAGCGACCTGTCTATCTGTATATCTATCTAGATTAACGAAATCCAGAGTAATGGTCGTCATAAAGACGCCTCAAGTTTCTGAAATTATTTTGTTATCATGGTTTCCAAAAATTGCTTTGAGAGCTTTAAATGTTCTTACACTTTGTCTTATATCTAGAGATTGCTAGAAAAGTCATAGCATGAGGTGGAAAGGGCAAAGAAGGTGCTCGAAAAAAACATAACTAAATGATAGACAAAGCTAAAATGTCGTTATAGAAAACAAGAGCAATCACCATCAATACATAAAGCTATTGCTCTCTTAATGTTTTTGTTTTCTTATTCATAATAAGGCTTCACGTATGTGGCTACCCAAGCATGGTGGTGAAAGTTAAAATTTGTTGGTTCCTCCACATCGTACGATAGCAATCTTTCTTTGTTGTTAAAGCTACCCATGCATTCACCATTCATAGCATGAAAACTAAGCAATGATGCATACCTTATACCCGATGGATGGAAGAACACCCTTTCGATCCTCTGTTCTACGATAGGTAGCCTGGCTGTCCAAGGCTCTGGTCAGTGGTCACGGCTTTGCACACTTCCACAGATACCACCGAAGAATGGAGGGTAGCTCAGTTGGGAAGAATTTTTAAAGACCACGAGGAGGATACAAGGGGGACGTGAAGTCTTCTGCTCAAAAATGGTTGTTTAATAAGAATAATGAAATCATTCCAAGAACAAATATCTCCCCTTACATACGTGCTAAGTATAATTATATCAGTCATCCCAACCCGCTTTCTATTAAGTCAGTTGTTTGTTCATTTCAGTCTCATGAGTAATTTTTAAAAAATCGTTCCCTTTAAATTAAAATTTGATAAACATATGAAAATGCCTCGTACCTGTATTATTTGTTTCATTCATTGTAATACAGAAAAAAAAATACAAGAAAAAAAATATAATTTCATACAAAATACCCTGATTACCTTGTGCGTGCCCCTTGTACCCTGATTGACTTGTGTTGTTTTAGGGTAGTGGGTAGTAGGTGGGGGATGGCTTACCAGTGGCATCGGTAGTGGAATCAATGAACACTGACCAGTGAGATGCGCCAATGCATCATGGTATCCAGTGAGGTGAATCCGAGCCAGATGGCCCTGATGACAACCATGCTGGTCGGTATGAGGGAAGAAATGGCCCAGAGGGCATATGAGCAGGCTCAGAGGTTGGAGGAGCAGGCACGCAATATTATCGAGATGCAGGCAAGAAAAGTGGAGGAACAGTTCCACCATCTTGTCGAGCAATCTCGCAGGGCAATCTCACATCTATGAGGGTGGAAACAGCAGTACACCGACAAGGCCTGCGACAGTGTGAAGAGTGGACTTCTGGAGGAGGTGCAGACTATGAAAGGCGAAGTTCAAGGCTTGAGGGAGCCTTGCAGAGGAGGTGGACAAGGTTATGGCAGCAGATGTTGGGGTGGCGGATTTACCTGGATTTTTAAGAAAAAAATATAATGGAAAGTCAACTCAACAATAACAACAATAGTTACAGTACAACATATCATACTAAGTTAGTTTCATATACTTATTGAAAACTGCATTGCGCCCCTGAAGGTCAAATGCATCCTATCTTTAAACTAATGTACAGCATTCCTTGAGTCTAAAGAATTACGATATTAGTCACTGGCATCTGGTCACGCTGAAACTCAGTCGTAGCTCAATGAAGCTTGAGGAAGTCAGGCCTATAACGGAATAGCATCAACGAGTCTCTCCTTTGATGCTGATCCTGGTAGGAGAGCAAAACAAAAGCATAAGACGCTTGATATCCAACCTACTGGAAAATTAACATGGCTCTATCAACCACGAACTTCCTAGGCCTATCCCCCCCCTACACACACACACACACAAACCACTGATGCAACCCACTACTGCCAAGAACCAAGCATGGGGTCTCGCCCCCTTATTTTACATTAGTCTTTTTCATTTTTTCAGGCAACTAGCTACCTTAATTTTCCTCCCCTCCTTACTCCAAGGATCTCCTTTCACCTCTACTCCACTCGACATTCGACTCCTTCCCCAGCCTTCTTCCCACATTTCCACCTCCCTGTCAGCTGTCTCCCAAACTTATATCACACACGCTAGGTCAAGCTAGGTCTTTCTCCCCTACTATTCCTTTTCTCTTTTCCCTTTCTTCTCCTTCCCAGATCCGGTCTTCCCTCCCCCGGCAACGGTTTTTTTTTTCTTTTAACTTCTGCTTTGCTTGGGTATTATAAGGCCACTGTTACATATCATCATTGTTTCATTACACTCTTTCGTTTATTTTTCTCCTGTCTATTAATATCATATCTCTACGAATCATAAACGATTTGGTATTTTGG
Organism: Penaeus japonicus; assembly: GCF_977035675.1. NCBI lineage: Eukaryota > Metazoa > Arthropoda > Malacostraca > Decapoda > Penaeidae > Penaeus > Penaeus japonicus. The sequence continues at coordinate 35,134,781 of NW_028234410.1, forward strand.
AAAAGAAAAATCGCTTTCCATTCTATTTTCCATATACTTACACTGTATTTCGAAGAATATCCAAATGGTGAAGTCTATCCTTTACTTTCTGTTCTCTTTAGCTAACAACAAACAAATATAATTCTTTGCTAGGGTAAACTAACTTATATTTCTTACAGGATATTTTAGCATTTTTGGTCTCTAAATGCTATTGAATACGGGTCATAACTCCTACATTACACTTGTATAACCAAGGAGACTAATAATAAAGATGATACCTATGTTGCATTGCTTATTCCTCTTTTATCAATTGCGTTTATCATCGAATATAACATTGCATTATTGCATCTACTGACAGGAAGGGTTGCCGGGGGAGGGGAAGGAATGCGAGGACTCAAGGCTGAAGGGATTTTAACGGTATATATCCTTTTAACATTGTTTTTTGCGGTTGTTGGCCTTCTTATGATTAGTTGAAGTGTATCAATAGTATTGCTAGGTTGTGATATTGGTATAGATGTTGTGTAGACAAGTACTCGTATGATCAAGAGATAAGAAAACGAATAAAACTAATGTACTCGCATGTACACTCACCTAAATTATTAGTTGTGTCATTTTGGATATATCTTGTGCCCTTAATCCCATTGTGATGAGATTTAAAAATTTGTTATGAATGGCTTCTTCAAATATTAATACTAAATATTTGCCTTCTAATGTGCAAGCCTTTTTAAATGACTTACTAGGGAAAATTGCCTTTACCCTTTCAAGATGCTGGACAATGAACAATTTTAGATTGGCAAGGCCTAACACTTTTATTTTAAGCACATATTGTTACACTGTTGAAGAGTTTTACCAATGATATGAGTTTGATTGTTTATGGTTGTTGGTGTAATGTATAGTGTTGGAAGGGACAGAGGATTGTTTGCCTGTACTTTGTCAAAACATTTTTTTTTTTTATAGTAGGGCCCCCACATCTGTTGGGTCTATTATTATTGCTTTTGTTGGGCAGCACTGACTAAAATCACTATAAGTGCACAGTAGTCTTTGCAAAGAATCCACCAATACCAATTTCAGTGGGTTTTATGATACAAACCTATTATAAAGTTTCCCATCAAAGCAAGTAAAGACCAATTGATGAGACATAAGTAAAATTCATCAACTTTTAGATATAGGGGGAGCTGTAATCCCCACAGACCCCCGAGGGTCTGAACTGAAATTTGTCTGAAATTAAATACAAATGATAGTGAAATCTGCTTGTGAAGATTTAGATTATTTTATATGACTCATCATATTAGGTAATCTTTAACCTGAGTATTTTTCAATTCAGTACTCTGGCCATAGTTGCTTTGTTCAACAAATGACAATAAATTAAATTTACAATTTTTTTATTTATTTAGGGTGAGTTAAATATAAGTGTGGCAATTTGGGTAAAAAAACATATCCAAACAAAACCTAGAAGGAGAAATCATACCACCAGACAATATACATATATTGTATAAAGTATGAAAAATCCCTACAAAATTTGCCTTCTTGAGGCTAAGGCCAATCTTTGCATCTTCTGTTGTTTTTCAATTTGATGCGACTCCATTTTTTTATGCGAGTCCTGACTTTGCATTGGTATTTCATTCTTAGTGTTTTCCATAGTGGTAGAAGGTATTCTGGATCCCTTGTGTTAAAAGTCATCATCACCCATCCACTCATGATGTTTCCTTTTATGACTGTCTGCTCTATATGTTGACTGAAGTTCATGTCATTGCTCATATAAAGTCTTAGATCTTTAATTACTATTCCCTCAACTAAATATGATCTTGGTCTCAGATTTCCAATTAGACTACACCTTATAATTTCAAATTTATCAGCAATGGATTTCATATTCTTTACCTTGCCCAATTACAGATGGTATGCAGATCCTCATTTAGCTTGTCTTCCTTATCTAATAAATTTATTGATGTACTTATCCTTGTATCTTTTGCAAATGATGTTCCTCTTGAGTGTTTAATACCTTTGTCAATGTCACCAATCATAATTAGGAATAGCAGAAGCCCCTGAATGGACCCCTGTGGCACCATGCTTAATATGTTTGATTCATTGGCAAAAAATTAATTTATCTGTACCCTTTGCTTACTTTTTGTTGGGAAATTTTGTATCCATCTTCCCAGTTTTCCACTGATTTCAAGGTCCTTAATTTTATGAATTAAAATTTTGTGAACTACTTTGTCAAAAGCTTTAGCTAAATATAAGTATATTACATCAACTTCTCTATTTTCAGTCAGATTCCTTAATATGTATTTGCAGTGCGTTAGAATTTGGGATAAACAGGATCTATCGCTATGAAAACCATGTTGTCCGGGATTATCTATTTTCCTTCTAAATATAGGGCAATTTTTTTCCTTAAAACCCTTTCAAAAATGTTTATTATGTGAGATGTCAATGTCACTGGTTCATAATTTTTTGCCTGATCTTTGTTTCTACCTTTACATATAGGCATTATGTTACCATCCTTCAGTATGAGAGGGATAATCCTGATGACCAATGGTTTTGTAATGGTTTCCTTGCAGTTTTTTAAAGAGATTGCTGGAGCTTCATCTGGTCCAGCTGCTGAATTTGTTGTAGTATCTTTGATTGCCTCAAGGATATTTCTTTTATTAAAGGTTATATCTGCGAGACATTCAGTTTTGTTTATAATTTTGAAATGTTCTTCAGGATCTGATATTATTTTTTCTATTTGAGGAACACTAAAAACTTTTTCATATTACATTTTAAGTAATTCAGCCATTTCCTTTGAATTATTTACGAAAGCCCCATTGTTCTCAGGCCCAATTTCTACTCTTCTCTTTCATTTATTGTTTGCATAGCGAAGAAGTATTTTACATTGTTCTTTATTGCTTCAACTGCTCTTCTTTCTTCAACAATTTTTTGGTTACTTATAGATTTTATAATCTGTCTTCTATTTCTTTAATCTCTGCTTTAATTCTTTCCTGTTTGAGATGATCTGTTGTCGCATTCAGCTTCTTTGTTCTATTCCTCTTGTTTCTCAATAGTACTATAGGATCTCTTGGTATGATATTCTTGTTTTGGGGGGGGGCCCAAATCTTTTGCAAACATCCTTGCAAGCATCGTAGAACTTCATCATATCATCTGGTGTTAGTAGGTCTTCAATATCTTTTGGTGATTTTTCAAGTGATTTACTTATTACTTATCATTATACTTGTTTAATGGACAGACTCTTTTGTTTTAACTATTCATTCTTTGTCTTTTCCTTTAAATTTTTCCTTTCTTGCAAAGTCTTTCCTTCGTTTTTTGCTGTCATATTTAACAAGGAGTGGTTCCTTTTTACTTTGATTTTTTTCTTCTTTTAGTTTATTATTTTTCACAGATTTTCTCTTTATTTGATTATCTCAAGTAAGCACTGAATCTTGAACTCTTTTAGTAGTTCTATTAGAATTATATTCTCCTTCACTTTTTCTTCATTAAATTTTGTAGTTTTATTTCTTGTATCTGTTTTGCACATACCTGATCACACTTTTTAGGTGTGCTAATGTTTTGCTCACTCATATGGGTCATATCCTTAGTATCATTATCTGAGATACTTTCTTGTACATTTGTAGCCATTTTATCAGTGTCCTCTTCAATTCTAATTAGTTCTTGCAAGAAACTGGCTTCTGATACTTCAATTCCTTTTTAGCTCATTATATTATTTTTTCTCCAAACTGTTAAATGCATCTTCATTTCAAGAAGGCTGTCACCTGGAGAACCATTGGCCTAATCAGGGGTGGGCTACCTTCAGCTCGTAGCGTCCAGCTGCCCTACTTACTAATATTAACATGGGGGTTTGGCCTGCGAATCCTTAACCAATAGCTTTTTTTTTTTTTTCCTTTTCCTTTTTTTTAGTTATATTTGGAGTATCTTTAACGTGTGGCAACACTCCACAGAAAACCCGTATTTATATATTTATTTTATTATTATGTATATACCCTTAGTCCCCATA
>NW_028234410.1:35143744-35146244 GCF_977035675.1 Penaeus japonicus
TTTTTCCAGATTAATCACTTAACAAGGTGGTATAAGCCATGGTTTTACAAATACGTGGAAGGATTCTTGAAGAAGGGCAGTGATTATGAATACATTCCTCTTGGAGACTACCTTTTGCGGCACAACAGGGCAATCTTCTGGGTGGTGGAGACAATGATTCCTTTTGGCAATAATCCATTCTTCCGATTCTTCTTTGGCTGGCTGCTTCCACCAAAGATTGCTTTCCTGAAGTTTACCACAACACCTGGCGTAAGGGCCATGACATTTACCAAACAGGTACTTGAAATTATTTGTTAAGTTGATTTCATTATCCTTGATTATAATTTGATTACAGTTTGTGATTTTAACATGGAAAATGAATTCAACATCACAACGGAATATTGACTGTAAATGTACATTTTTTTTGTTTTACTACACAGGTGTTCCAGGACATTGTGCTACCCATGAATCAGCTGGAAGACCAGATAGATAAATCTGAAGAGTTATTTGACTTGTATCCTATTCTTGTTTATCCTTGTCGAATTTACGATCATGGCCCTCACCGGTAAGTTCTTGTCTTGGTCTGATTTTATTACATCAATTTTCAACAAAGAAAGCAAAAGTACAGAAGCTGATATATTGTCTTATATCATTGATGCTAACACTGAGGTATATCATTGATGCTAATAATGTGATAATTTATTCTCTCAATAGAGGTCAGTTACGTCCACCACGCAAGGATCAGATGGTACCAGGAACAAATTATGGAATGTTCAATGATCTTGGTGTGTATGGTGTACCAAGACCTGTGCTTGAGAAGAAGCGTTTTGATGCTGTTGATGCAATGAGGAAAATGGAAAGGTAGAAATGGATTATGGTTTTGAAATGTGGACACTTTAAGTTTGGAAGTGGAATGATCTTATAGCTTATAAGCAATTGCTTGCTAAATATGATGACTACTTTAACCTATAAATTAAATAGAATATTGCTATGATTGTGATTTTTACAACTCTGATATTAATGCTCATAATGTGTGTGCATACTTGTGTGAGCACATTTTTTTCTTTGTGTTTTTGTGTAGTATGCATGTGTGTGCACAATTTTTTTTTTCTGTGTTTGTTTTTAGGTGTTTATGAGCAGGAAGAAATAGTTAAAGCAAACTTTACTTTATAATGGTAACAAATTTCTTAAGCTACACAATATTTCTTTAATCGTATAGAGGAAAGGAAAATGTAAAATATTTAATAACTACTATTTTCAAGCATGCAAATACACAATATAGAATGTTTATGTCTTTTTAGGTTCACAGAAGAAGTTGGAGGCTACCCATTCTTGTATGCTGACACATTTATGTCAAGACAGGAATTTGAAAAGATGTTTGATCTTACGGCTTATGAACAAGTGCGCAAGAAATATAATGCTAATGGAGCATTTCCTCATCTTCATGACAAGGTAAGAATTTATGCAATGTGTCTCTAAAGCTATTTTAAGTAGAATGATTGTGCTTTTTAAAAAGTCTATATCATTTTCAATGAAGGATTCAGGCATAAATTTATACAAATCTTTAACATAAGGATATGAAATGAATGTTAGCATATCATTTAGTATTTTAGTTTTGTTTTAAACATTATTATGATTTTTTTTTTCTACTGTTTCATTTCTATTTGCTGAATCTTTTCTTTCTTTTATTTCTGCAGATCAAGCCAGAAATTGATGTCGTGGAAGTTGGAAAACAGTACATGGATCCACTGTAAAAGAAGATTGATGGACGTTGAATGTTGCTGCTGATCGAAAATGTTCCCTATGATATTGATAGTTCTGGATTGTGTGCAGAGTACAGGGATAGTTATATAGCATCATATTCATTTCTACCTCATAATGGAATACAATTTCCACAATTGCCTTTGACTATATTTTAGACTAAGAGCATTTTTTACTACCATTTTTAAACATATCTTTGTACTGTATGTAATACTAAAATGTTTTACATATTGAGATAAAACCAACACTGCCAATATAAGTACTTTGTGCCATTCTATGTTTGTGTGGATATGTTATTCATTCCCTGTTTGTGAAATGCAGATATGATATCCTGATTTTCAGATGAATATTTTATTTTCCTAGACCCAGGAATGAAACATATATAATTATAATAATTATTAGTGTCTATATTGTTTTAAGGGTATATCCATGTCGCAGGATATATAAAATATATTTACAAATAATATTGGGATTTTAAGGAGAAAAATATCTTAAAACATTTCCCTAAATCTTCACTTAAACTTAATATTTTCCCTAATGGAAATTGAGAAGTTTTGAAAGATGCATTAAAAAGGACATAAAAATAATAAATTGGATATTCATTCATGCATTTGAATTATCACATAAGAAAATTAGAATCAAATATAATTATCATTTTCTACTGACTGACTGATAACTGATAATCAAGTCAAATTCAGAGAGACAAAAGAGAATGAAAAAAAATAATGTCTAAAAAAAACTACCAAGACTTAACTTTCTT
>NW_028234410.1:35156244-35163744 GCF_977035675.1 Penaeus japonicus
ACGGGTAGGGCATTTTTAGCATCACAAACAATATGTATATATGTATATATATATTTATTTATTTATATATATACATACATATTGTTAATAATGGTACTAGTTTCAATTTTCTAGATATGATACATATATAATCTACCATAGCTTGTTTTTCAACGCCATCAGATTTACGTTATTGTTACATTATGTCGGGGCATGACATAATGTAAAGCCTAAAATCAACGGGTTTCATGCACTGTGTATGTGTTTACATGTGTGTGGTGTTTTGGAAGGAATGTGTGTGCATCAGAAACTGTGCCAGGGAAGAGTGGGTGGAGGCTACCAGGGCTAAAACAACCAAACGAGCATCCGTCTGTCAGTAGCAAGGGGGAGGGGAGGGGAAGGGAAGTGAGGGGAGGGAGGGGTGGGAGGGTGGGGGGTTAAGGGGAAGAGAGGTTCCTCCGCAGTGTTCTACTTTCCTTTTTTTCTGCTTCTTCTTGGCATGTACCGAGACTGTTTTGTTGTTGTTTTCCCCCCTTCCCCCCTTTTGTCGTATTTACTGCAGGCCTATCCTCTCCCCTCCATCCCCCACAGCACACACAAACGCGAATAAAAACAATGAACGAACAAACATTACGAAAGCGAAGGAAAACGAAGAGGAAAGAGGATAGCAGAGGACATAGAAGGACGGGGAAACGAGTAAAAGAAAAAGGGCGTGGGCCGCATCCTTAGCGATACCTGCCGCAGATGAGTGCCGGCAGGGGTTAGGCTGGCTCTCTCACTCACACTTCCTGCTGCCTCCTGGCCCTAGCGGCTGAGGAAGCGACCTTGTTGTGTGGGCAGGAATAATGTCGTGTGAATCAACGAGTTAAGTGGTCGTTGAAAGAAGTTAGAGCGCGGGGATATGTATGTATGTAGGTTAGGTTTGTAATTTGGGTTCGGAGAGGTAGATGGTTTTGGGTTCTAAAAGGGACTGGGGAATGGTGGTGTTTATGAGTGTATAGGTGAGGGGAGGGTCTTTTACGCATTCAGCAGGGATAGGTTTCTCGCTCTCTTTCTCTTTCTCTCTCCTCTATCATCTCTCTCTCCTCTATCCTCTCCTCTCCTCTATCCTCTCTCTCACTCCCTCCTCCTTCCCCTCTGCCTCACCCTCCATCCTCCATATCTCCCCCCCCTCTCTATCTCTCCTTTTCTGTATTTTTATGTAGATGTGATTGTATGCACTTGTACTCATACAGGCCTACTCGCTTACTCTAAAGGCTCTCTATATTATGACTATTTCTAACTTTTTCCTTTTCCTGATCCTTGAAGTAGGGCGGGAAGACAACAGACCACTGGCGCCACTCGTGAAACAGAAGGGATCGATCATTGGCCTACTCATGGTGTCTGTCGGGGACCGGCCGCGCATTGTCGAGGTGTCCGCAATGCCGAGGTGTCCTTGTTAGAAAAGGGCCTTGTCGAAGGTGTTTCTCTTGTGATTTTTATTTTGTTTTCAGCGCCTGTGTATTGTCTCCTTGGATGTAAATGGTTGTATGGGCATGGATGGACTTATCTGTCTTGTTACCTTTTTTTTTTTTTACTTTGTTTTCAGTGTTTATGTACGGTCTGCATATAAGGCTGTGTTTTTCATCTTCATAGACCTACTTTTCTCCTTCTTTCTTTTCGTTGTTTTTTTTTTCTCTGCTTGGCTTTGCCTTCTTTTTAACTCGGCACAGGGTTACTGCCCTTTGAGATGTTCTTTTTATAACATGTCGGCTTCACTAAGCAGGACATTGCTTGTCTGTTTCTTTTGGCATGGCGTGCTGCGTTGTGTTCCTCGTGTGCGAAATCATTTCTCTTTATACTCTCTCTTTAGTTGCATTGGGGCTGCAAGGGCGGTTGAGGGAGAATTAGAAGGTGGGGGGGTCGAGTTAGACGTCGTATTGAACTTCGAAGATGTATATTCATTGAAGAAGAAATTGTCTTAATGCTGTTTCCTGTTTGTTGGTCTATTCTGTTAGACTGTATGGACCTGCTTCGAGGTCTTGATTTCTTGTGAAACTATAACAGTGCGTGTTCATTGACTCTATGAACTACAAAGCAGGACGGTTAAGAAAATGTCGGTATTGCAGGACGATGTCCTTAAACGTCTCAGTGATGTAGCAAGATTGATATCTTTCGCTATCGATGCCAATCAGTGTATGCTACCTACCATACGTTAAGATTTTAAAGAATGAATGTAGTGGAAATGTATGTGCTATGTTTTATTTGTTGTATTTTCGAAGCGTTTGCCTCTACGATACGCGCGGACGAGCATCACGTGGAAGCTGTTGCTAAGTAGTGATTAACACAGTTGGCAACTTTGCGCGTCGTTGCCACGCGGTGATCACGTGTTTGCATTTCCCCGAGACGCATTGGGATTTGGGGGCAGTCGGTACTGTCCTTGTTGATGTTTACTTGTGACTCATTTCCTGGTATTCTGGTTGATGCTTTTAATTATTGAGAGAAAGAGGAAAGAAAGAGAAAGCAAGCAAGAAGACGAAGGACGCTTTACTTTATAATTATCGGACGATTGATCTGCTCGCATGTACCAGCAGAAGCGTACCGGGGATGAACTAAAAGGTCAGACGTTATTGAGCTTTGTAGTAACAAGGACAGGCGAAAGGTGAAAAGGCAGCCAGTCACGTGCATGGGTAGCTAGGTCATCCATGGCAGCAGACACCCTGGATGTCGATATTGCATTGTATGTACTTCAAAGACTGGATTACTGGCCTGGTACTCGGCAAGCATCTAGAGTCCATTCGATCGATGTCCATGAGTCATAGGTTATGATAGGAGAGATTAGGTTACGTTATGTTGGGTTATGGTATGTTATGTTGGGTTATGTGATGTTTTGTGGTGTTATGTTGGGGCCTGGGGAGCATAGACACATGCACAGTATCACAAACTTTGGGATGCTGGGTATGAGATTTAAAATGCATCGAGAAGTCGGTTGATTTACGGGCCGTCGCTCGTGTCTGGGAAAACTGGGGTACCATTCGAGTTAGTGCGGGTTAATGTTTGTTGTCTCCCAGATAAAAAAATAAAATAAAAAGCAATTCCCTGTTTCTGCTGCGGGTGTCCGGAGAGAAAAAGATACTTGCTGGTGGAGTGTCATAGTGCGATGGGCGGCCACTGCAGCCGTGGCCTCGGATATCGGGACGTCCAGTGAAGTCTTTCCCCCCCCCCTTTCCCCTCCCCCCTCCCCGCCGACGCGGCACGAGGTGAATGCTTGCGAAAACGAACGAGTTTCGAAACCGCAACCTGCTTTATCGCTCACTCACCCAGTCCCGCTATGCCCGCGAGTCCCGAAGTGGCTGGTACAAGAAGGAGAAGAAGAAGAAGGAGAAGAAGAAGAAGAAGAAGAAGAAGAAGAAGAAGAAGAAGAAGAAGAAGAAGAAGAAGAAGAAGAAGAAGAAGAAGAAGAAGATTATTATTATTATTATTATGAAGAGGGAGAGAGACAGAAACTCGGCCAAACTCCAATTTCGTCAGACTTGAATATGCCTGGAGCTGAAAAAAAAGAGAATGAAAAACAAACAACAGGATAAACAAGAAGCAAATCAACCCAAGGAGAGCGCAGTGATTGATATGTCCACGTGCCTGCTTGCAGCCCCCCTCTCCCTCCTCTCATTGACCATTATTGATAGCGTGGCCTTGCGTGCGCGCGCGAAGGTGGGGGTTGGGGTGGGGGAGGGGGAGGGGGGTAGGTATTCAGGTTGATTCAGGACTTTGTTTATTTTGAATGGGATACGTGTTGTATGTTTTATGCGCGGGGGTGATTGGTGTGTACTTTTATTTTCCTGGGGTATGGCGATTGGAGATACGTGTTTGTTTGTTTTGTTTGTTTGTTTGTTTTATGAGCCGGGAGTTGTTGATGTGTTTTTTGTTTTGTTTTTGTTTGTCTATATTTCTAATGGTGGAGGAGTAACAGTAATATTTTAAAGGCTAGGTTTGTGTGTGTGTATGTGTATGTGTGTCCGCGTGTCCGCTAAGTAGGATTTCCTATAATAACCATTGTGCAATAGCGGATGTTCTGTTCTTGCTCCCTTCTCGCTTTCTCCACCCCTTGTCTCATTGTCTCTTCCTGCTTTCAACTCTCATCTGCTAGTTTGTGTCTTGTATGTTATTAAGGTTTGCAATTTAGACAAGCAATCACCGTAGAGTAACATAGTAATACAAACATTGAAGTCGACCTGTTATCATTAGGTCGATCAGACATTCAGTCTGTCAGTCTGCCTTCCAGTTTAGTCAGCCTGATTCAGACATGCTGCAAACGCCATTGCATTGCATCAGATGACGCGGAAAATTTTGCAGATGCTTTTATAGTTGATGTCTTTAGGATACAGTATATTTTGGGTCTGGAGGATGGATGTCTTTAACCTCGTTGCGAAATCTGTTTGCGCGTGCTTGCCTGCTTACCTGGCATAAATGCTTTGAAAGTAATAGATAGATAGATAGATAGATAGATATAGATACAGATGTATAGCATGTATGCACAGAGGTGATTTTTTGATTGTTTGTTGTTTTATGCGTCCAGTGACTATTAAGAGTTGACAGAGTTGTTACAAAAGTATCTAGACCTGTTGATGAGAAAGAAAGGAGCACGAGGCGAGAACGAGAGGTAAGAATCGCGCCCATGGCAACGGGTTGGAAAGGACGTGCTAATAGGAGGAAAGCGAGGGCCGTGCCTCAGGCCTCGGTTACAGCACGTCCTGGCTGTTTCACGAGAAGGGATTATCTCCTGGCGATGTGTGTGTGTGAGGGGGTCTCTCTCGCTCTCTCTTTCTCTTTCTCTCTCTTTCCCTTTCTCTCTCTCTCTCTCTCTCTCTCTCTCTCTCTCTCTCTCTCTCTCTCTCCCTCTCCCTCTCTCCTCTTCCCTCCAGCATTCTCTCTCTCTCTCTCTCTCTCTCTCTCTCTCTCTCTCCTTCTCCTCCTCTCTCTCTCTCTCTCTCTCTCTCTCTCTCTCTCTCTCTCTCTCTCTCTCTCTCTCTCTCTCTCTCTCTCTCTCTCTCTCTCTCTCTCTCTCTCCCCTCTCTCCCTCTCCTACCTCTCCCTCCTCCTTGTTCTTTATATAATGTATAACTCCTACACAATATCTGAAGTCAGTGGCCATGGAATTCGACGTTTTTGGGAAAATAACACAAGGATTGGCCAAGGCCCACCGGCCTCGCACCCACAGGCAACCAGACACCAGCTGCGTGTGATGGAAGAAAATGACGGGCCATTCATGAGCCTCGCGGGGCCACCTGCCGCTGTCCTGGTGGCGCCACCCAGTGCACCAGCTTCCTCCCAGCTGACACTGATGTGACCCCCTGTCTAGCCACTTGACATGGTTACCGCCGAGTTCAATTGATGTGAATAGCATCGGGCTAACTGACGTGGCCGACTTGGGTCCAGCTGACATGACACCCGGGCAGCGTCAACCGAGGGTACTACTACCAGCAGACCCTCCTCGCCTTCCCTCCCTGTCTGCTGCCTGCTGTCTGCTGCCTGGCCTATCTTCCGGCGGCGCTCGTGAATAATACATTTTTCCTTCCATGTACTTACCTTGCGTTATGTGGGTCGAGGATGAAGCCTAAGCGATTTGGGGAGAGCCAAGTGTTCGCCTACATATGTGGCCTTGTTGGCGTTTCAGGTGTGTGTGTGTGTGTATGTATCACACACGCGTTTGTGTATCTGGGTGCGCGCGCGTGTTGTTGTTTACTCCTTGACATGGTTACGGGAGGTTATGTAATCGGAAACGTGAGTTCGAAGAGAATTTCTTGAGACAGGCATTCTTATCAGGCGTCTGAAGATTGGGCGGAGGGCATGCTATTACTTGCTTTGCCTGCATTTTTTTTTTCTTGTATCATTAATCCTCGTCTGTTTTCGCCAGACTTTCTTCTAGATTGCTATTGTTCAAATTATAATTATTATTATGATTATTATTTTTGTTGTTACCATTTTAATGATTATTATTGTCATTGTTATTATTATCATTATTTTCATCCTTACCACCACCATCGTCATCACCACTACCATCATCATCACCACTACCATCATCATCACCATCATTGTCATCCTTACTCTTACTTACTTATTTCAACCCTTTTCCCCCCGGTGTCCGCAGATGGTGTTGTCATCTCGGTGGGCAGCGGTATGGTAGGCGGGAGCTCGTCCTACGCCGTGGGAGTGGCGGACCACAACGCCCTCGACTATGGACCGCCCACACGCCAGCCTGTCAGTTCCCCCGCCCATCACTCCACGCCAGCCCCCGCCCACGCCTACGCGGCTTCCTCCTCTCCTTCCAGCCAGCCCGATCTGTCCCCCGTGGCTGGCGAGACCTTAGGCGAGGCGCTCTACACCTCCATCAGGACCTTCTACGAGAGGATGACCAACTACACCAACTCGTGCCAGGCCAACTGCTCCGGCCGGGGCGAGTGCCTCAACGGAACGTGCTTCTGCCTGGTGAGTGAGTGGGAGAGGCCTTGGGGCTCGGGGCCTCCTCCCTCTCCTCTCCCGTCTCTTGTTTCCCCTCTCTCTTGTCTCTCATGTCTCCCCTCTTCCTTTTCTCCTCTTTCTCTTATTTCCTCTCCCCTCTCTTCTCTTCCCATTCTCCTTTCCCCTCTCTCCTCTCCCGTCTCTTGTTTCCCCTCTCTCTTGTCTCTCATGTCTCACCTCTTCCTTTTCTCCTCTTTCTCTTATTTCCTCTCCCCTTTCTTCTCTCCCCTCTCTTCTCTTCCCATTCTCCTTTCCCCTCTCTCCTCTCCCGTCTCTTGTTTCCCCTCTCTCTTGTCTCTCATGTCTCACCTATTCCTTTTCTCCTCTTTCTCTTATTTCTTCCCCCTCTCTTCTCTTCCCATTCTCCTTTCCCATCTCCCCTCTCTCCTTTCTCCTCTTTCCTCTCTCCTCTACTTGTTCTCCTCACCCCTTGTATTTCTTTCCTCTCTCCTACCTCGTCTCTCCCCTCTCTCCTTCCGCTCCCCTTTCCTCTTTCTCCTCTCCCCTCTCCTCTTTCTCCTCTCCCCTCTCCTCTTTCTCCTCTCCCCTCTCCTCTTTCTCCTCTCCCCTCTCCGCTCGCCCCTTTCTCCTCTCCCCTCTCCCTTCTTTCGTCTCTTGTCTCCCCTCTTATCATTCCCCTTTCCCCTTTCTTTGTTCACCTTTCCTCTCTCTTTCCTCCCTTTCTCGTCCCAAGCTCTTCCTTCTCTCGTTTCCTTGTTCTCCACTCCCCTCTTTCATTTTATCTCTTTCCTCTCCCTTCTCTCGTCTCCCCTATCCGTCTCCTCTCTTGGGACTTTTTACATGTATAATGAACTTCCTCATAGCCTCTTTCTCTCTCTCATTTCTTTCACCCATCTTTTTTCCCTCTCATTTTCCGGCATTTTAATCTTCTGGTATTTTCCCTTCTCTCTGTCTCTCTATCAGCTTGCCTGTTGCTCACTCCGTCTCACTCGAAAGCTGCATTGCGCAGGTCTTTGTGAGTGGCACACCTGGCACACCTGTGTCTCCCATGATGAGTCACGC
>NW_028234410.1:35171244-35231244 GCF_977035675.1 Penaeus japonicus
ATTTTCCTTCTTGTCGGCACATCGTAAGGCGCGGTTTGCTGGCAGTTTGATGGTGGACTATCCACTACATGCTTCTCTTTCTCTTTTTTTTCTTATTCTCTTTCTCTTTTTCTGCGTATTCTCTTTCTCTCTTTTTTTTATTTTATTTATTTTTTTTCCTTTTCTTTCTGTTTTTCTTTCTCTTTGTCTTTTTTTTTCTTTTTCTCCTTCTCTCTCTCTTTGTTTTCTTTTTCCTCCTCCTCTGTCTCTTTCTCTTTTCCATGAGGCATTTTCGTGTCTCATGAACCTGCTTCATGGCGTTCGCGTATTTTGATTCACGACGCGGCCGGCCGGTGCAATTGCATGCTCTTCGCTTCATGTCAGTCAGTCAGTGTGCCCTTGCCTCATGTTGATCCTTTTTCCATTGTGCCGACGACGGCGTGTGTAAACTCTCGCCCTCAGCGCTATTTCACGCTGGGTTTGGGTTCGGGTTCGGGTTCTTGCTGTGTAAGAGTGAGCCTGTCATGCCAGCGGTTGGTTCCTTGTTACACCGTGGTGTGTGACAGCTGACGTGTTTATTTTCGGTTGGACCTTTTTTTTTGCGGTCACGTTGTGTGAGTGTAGATACGACAAGGGGCTGCTTAATTTAGGCGTTATCCATACCCTGTATACTGATGTTTATATTGTGGTGGCTTCTAGCTTGGTAGTGCGCACCGGTCACGATGCCTGCCATTCAGTGCGATTTGTACCGGGTTATTCGACCGAGATGTTGCGTATTCCATCTTTTATTCTCTCGTATATTCTCTTTTCTTCTCTTCTCTTATTTTTTTTTCTCTTCTCTTCACTTCTGGTCTCTTCTCTTCTCCCTTCTCTCTTCTCTTCTCTCTTCTCCACTATTCTTTCCTGTCTCCCCGTCTCTTCTGGTCTCTTCTCTTCTCCCCCTCTCTTCTCTTCTCTCTTGTCTCCCCGTCTCTTCTGGTCTCTTCTCTTCTCCCCCTCTCTTCTCTTCTCTCTTCTCCACTATTCTCTCCTGTCTCCCCGTCTCTTCTGGTCTTTTCACGCGAGTCTTGTTGTATTTCACAAAGGACTGATAATACGCCAAACGCGATAACGCTTGCCGGTACATTCAGTGGGCAAAACAATAGATTTTTTTTTTGTATGCTCACACTATTGTTGACGCCACTGCGGTTGGTCTTGTCTATTATACTTTCTATCGTGTTTATTGTGCTTTCGTATTTGTTGTCATTTTATCGCCGTCATTATTATCGTTGTTGTTGTTGTGTGGCCGTCCGTACTGTACGTCCCGCCGCTAATGTCGCAGGCATTGTCGTTGATGACTAACCCCCGTTGTAAATACAGCCATTATAATTACGCCGTGGCAGGTTAATCAACTCCCCGATGAAACGGTAATAAATGCAGTCGTATGGTAATCGCCTTCATGGACAATCGAGTTATGGCTGGCTTCTTGAGTCGCCGTTCACGGACCCGACTCACACGCCATTGCTGGGGTGTCGACACGAGTGGTCTTGCGGGTAATGCAAGAAAGAGGGAGAGGGGGAAGGGAGGTTGGAGAAGGAGAAGGAGAAGGGAGGGAAGATGTAGAGAGAGAGGAGAAAGGGAGAGCGAGAGCGAGAAAGAAAAGTAGAGATAGAGAGGGAAATAAATATATGTGGAGAGAGAAAGAGCGAGTGACAGCAGGAGCAGCTCATAAACGTGAGCGCGGGACTCGGGGAGCCACGTATCGACCGGGTACAACTGCACTTGCCTCGGTGCATGTGTACCTGACAGGCAGCCTGCGTCCGCTCCGCTCTCCTCTCGCCCAACTCCCCTCCCTCTCTCCTCCCTGCCCCCCTCCCCTCTTTATCAGTCTTCTAGGCCCTCCCCCTCTCCCTCCCCTCCCTCTCCCTCCCCTCCCTGTCCCTCCTTCGCCCTCCCCTCTCCCTCCCTCTCCCTCCCCTCCCTCCCCTCCCCTCCCCTCCTTCGCCCTCCCCTTTACCTCCCTCTCCCTTTCGCCCCCCCTCCCCTCTCCCTCCCCGCCCTCCCCTTCCCCTCCCTCCCCCTCCCTCCCCCCCCTCCCCTCCCTGTCCCTCCTTCGCCCTCCCCTTTCCCTCCCTCTCCCTCCCCTCCCTCCCCTCCCTCCCCTCCCTGTCCCTCCTTCGCCCTCCCCTTTACCTCCCTCTCCCTCCCCTCCCTCCCCTCCCTCCCCTCCCTGACCTCTTCGCCTCCCTTTACCTCCCTCTCCTCCCCTCCCTCCCTCATCCCCTCCCTGTCCCTCCTTCGCCCTCCCCTTTACCTCCCTCTCCCTCCCCTCCCTGTCCCTCCTTCGCCCTCCCCTCCCCTCCCTCTCCCTCCTTCGCCCTCCCCTCCCCTCCCCTCTGCCAGCCCCTGTCCCTCCACCCTGGGCGGCTCCCCTCTCGAATATACCACCTATCATCATCATCATCTTGCACTCCCTTCTTGGCCGGAGCTCGGAAGAGGAGTGGGGGGGGGGGTAGGAGTGTGTGGGACGGCGTAGGACACTTTGACGGTGGTGGTGGGGGTAGGGGGTAGGAGGAGGAGGTGCTGGTGCTGGTGCTGGTTGTTGTTGATGTGGTGGTGAGAGGGAGGAGAAGAAGAAGAAGAAGAAGAAGAAGAAGAAGAAGAAGAAGAAAAAGAAGAAGAAAGGGAAGAACAAGAAGGAAGGGGTGAAGAGAAGAAAAAGAAGAAGAAGAAGAAGAAGAAGAAGAAGAAGAAGAAGAAGAAGAAGAAGAAGAAGAAGAAGAAGAAGAAGAAGAAGAAGAAAAAGAAGAAGAAGAAGAAGAAAAAGAAGAAGAAGAAGAAGAAGAAGAAGAAGAAGAAGAAGAAGAAGAAGAAGAAGAAGAAGAAGAAGAAGAAGAAAAAGAAGAAGAAGAAGAAGAAGAAAAAGAAGAAGAAGAAGAAGAAGAAGAAAAAGAAGAAGAAGAAGAAGAAAAAGAAGAAGAAGAAGAAAAAGAAGAAGAAGAAGAAAAAGAAGAAGAAGAAGAAGAAGAAGAAGAAAAAGAAGAAGAAGAAGAAGAAGAAGAAGAAGAAGAAGAAGAAGAAGAAGAAGAAGAAGAAGAAGAAGAAGAAGAAGAAGAAGAAGAAGAAGAAGAAGAAGAAGAAGAAGAAGAAGAAAAAGAAGAAGAAGAAGAAGAAGAAGAAGAAGAAGAAGAAAAAGAAGAAGAAGAAGAAGAAGAAGAAAAAGAAGAAGAAGAAGAAGAAGAAGAAGAAGAAGAAGAAAAAGAAGAAGAAGAAGAAGAAGAAGAAGAAAAAGAAGAAGAAGAAGAAGAAAAAGAAGAAGAAGAAGAAGAAGAAGAAGAAGAAGAAGAAGAAGAAGAAGAAGAAAAAGAAGAAGAAGAAGAAGAAGAAGAAGAAGAAGAAGAAGAAGAAGAAGAAGAAGAAGAAGAAAAAGAAGAAGAAGAAGAAGAAGAAGAAGAAGAAGAAGAAGAAGAAGAAGAAGAAGAAGAAGAAGAAGAAGAAGAAGAAGAAGAAGAAGAAGAAGAAGAAGAAGAAGAAGAAGAAGAAGAAGAAGAAGAAGAAGAAGAAGAAGAAGAAGAAGAAGAAGAAGAAGAAGAAGAAGAAGAAGAAAAAGAAGAAGAAGAAGAAGAAAAAGAAGAAGAAGAAGAAGAAGAAGAAAAAGAAGAAGAAGAAGAAGAAGAAGAAGAAAAAGAAGAAGAAGAAGAAGAAGAAGAAGAAGAAGAAGAAGAAGAAAAAGAAGAAGAAGAAGAAAAAGAAGAAGAAGAAGAAGAAGAAGAAGAAGAAGAAGAAGAAGAAGAAGAAGAAGAAGAAAAAGAAGAAGAAGAAGAAGAAAAAGAAGAAGAAGAAGAAGAAGAAGAAGAAGAAGAAGAAGAAAAAGAAGAAGAAGAAGAAGAAGAAGAAGAAGAAGAAGAAGAAGAAAAAGAAGAAGAAGAAGAAGAAGAAGAAGAAGAAGAAAAAGAAGAAGAAGAAGAAAAAGAAGAAGAAGAAGAAGAAGAAGAAGAAGAAAAAGAAGAAGAAGAAGAAGAAGAAGAAAAAGAAGAAGAAGAAGAAGAAAAAGAAGAAGAAGAAGAAGAAGAAGAAAAAGAAGAAGAAGAAGAAGAAGAAGAAGAAGAAGAAGAAGAAGAAGAAAAAGAAGAAGAAGAAGAAGAAGAAGAAGAAGAAGAAGAAGAAGAAGAAGAAGAAGAAGAAGAAGAAGAAGAAGAAGAAGAAGAAGAAGAAGAAGAAGAAGAAGAAGAAGAAGAAGAAGAAGAAGAAGAAGAAGAAGAAGAAGAAAAAGAAGAAGAAGAAGAAGAAGAAGAAAAAGAAGAAGAAGAAGAAGAAGAAGAAGAAGAAGAAGAAGAAGAAGAAAAAGAAGAAGAAGAAGAAGAAGAAGAAGAAGAAGAAGAAGAAGAAGAAGAAGAAGAAGAAGAAGAAGAAGAAGAAGAAGAAGAAGAAGAAAAAGAAGAAGAAGAAGAAAAAGAAGAAGAAGAAGAAGAAGAAGAAGAAGAAGAAGAAGAAGAAGAAGAAGAAGAAGAAGAAAAAGAAGAAGAAGAAGAAGAAGAAGAAAAAGAAGAAGAAGAAGAAGAAGAAGAAGAAGAAGAAGAAGAAGAAGAAGAAGAAGAAGAAGAAGAAGAAGAAGAAGAAGAAAAAGAAGAGCCTACTCTTGTTTCTTCTTTTTTAGCCCACTCCTACCTCGCCTTTTGTAGTCCACTGTCACTTCTCCTTCGATAGCCCACTCTCCTATCTCCCCTTAAATTACCTTATCTTCCTTCCCCCTTAAATAGCCCACTCCTACTTCTCCACCTCACCCCCACCCACCCTACCACCCACCCACTTTTGATGTTGCTCAATAGCGGCGGTATGTCATCATACGAACCTTTTTAAAAACATTGTGCTAATTTAACACGATGAAGCCTTCCCGCCCGAGGTCTTTAATCTAGCACTGGAAGGCTTCATCGAGCAGTTTTGACTTCGGGGAAAAGGCGGGGTGTGCCTGAGAAGAATAAGAAGGAAGGAGCAGAGGCCAGCGAGAGGGAGGGACTACATCCTTTGTCCTCCATACCGTATGACCTGTTCCTTTTTTTTTTTTTTTGTATCTGGGACGCGATAGGATACATGATCCGGAATAATGTGGCTGTGGGCGACCGGGGATCGTGCCACGAATAGGATCCTATGAGGTAATGTCTCTTCGCTGATGCAACTCACGGGGGAGGTTGGCTTCCGTAGCTGGAGGGTGATTGGCTGATGGCCGCGATGGCGCCAGCTCCTGATTGGCGGAGAGGCGCGGGGTAAGTGCACGGATTCGTGGCGGTTGCAATCGCTGGTTGTGATTGGTCGCTGTCCTTGCGTATGTAAACGACGGATTGACCAATCAGGGAACGGCCTTCGAGAGGGAGGAAGAGATAAAGAAAAGAGAGAGAGAGAGAGAGAGGGAGAAGGGGAGGGAGGAGGTGTGGGGGGGATAGGGGAAGGGAGGGTGTTCTTTATCAAACATAAGTAGGATCTGTTATCGAAGCTGCAAAGTTGATCGCTGATGGATCAGTCATGATGCAAGACCAGTAGTGTAATTTGTCCTGTGATCACGTCACTGTTTTCGAATTATTGTTCTTCCTGAGAGCCGTTTCAGCTGCTGGGTCTTCTGTTAGATGATACATCATTCTTCATCATCATATTTTTTTTCTTCTTCTTTCTTTCTTCCTTGTCCCTCCCCCCCCTTGCCAACATCCTTTCCTTGAAAACACGCGATAAGTCTTTAATGCGTTGGTGAAATTCATGTCACGAATTGAATATGCTTCTCCATTACTTTATCTGGGAATTTAGGATAATGACAGACTTAGATGAGCTGTGATCGATCATGCTTGGGGTAACTCCGGTCATGCTTACGGTGGATGTTCGAAGGAAAAGAGAGGGAGACGGAGGGGGAGAGACATGCGGAGAGGATAAGAAATGGGAGAGGGAGAGAGAGAGGGAGAGAGAGAGAGAGAGAGAGAGAGAGAGAGAGAGAGAGAGAGAGAGAGAGAGAGAAAAGAGCGATTTTATAAGAACTCATATCTGCATATCTTCTAAAAAAGATATGCATCTTATTGCGCATTGCAAACGCAGTTAGTGATCAAATATTCGATTCAACCAGAACATCTTACGCGAATAAATGGGCTGATATCCTACTCCGTCCTGCTAACCCTCCTAACCTCAGCGTGGGGACTGTCATATAAAGGAAAGTGGCTTTTGATCTTTGTTCATGTTCTTGTGTTAGATACATGCCGGCTTCACTGTTGTTGGAGTAGTACAAGAACAAGTGTGCTTATTGTAACTTGTATACAACTGTATGTATACACTAGCACAAATGAAAAACTTCCTTGGTGACTTTTTATTATTGAAGTATGCTGATATTTTCCTTTCAGACGGTAGATCTGCGAACTGTTTGGGATTACAGGAATTATTATGGAATAACTGATGAGTAACTCGAAACATTTGGAACTATTTACGATTTCATTAATCTTCAAAGTGGCTTTATTTCCGGTTTTATTTCGTTTTCTACTTAATACGGTTTGGAATAAGGAACAAAAAAAAAATGTTGCGATCATCTGGATGTCAGGGCGAGTATTTTCGCGACCAAGCTCCACGAATCCTAATGATGATGAAACGTGTGGCCGGGCGAGTGGGGTGACGAAGCTGAAGCTCTCCTCCACCATTGAGTAACCCCCCCCCCCCAACTCTTTCCCAGAACCTCCCCCCGCAACCCCTCCATCTTACCTCACCCCTATCCCCCCCCAAAAAAAAACTTTCCCCCCAGAACAACCTCCCTAACCCCATCCTTACCCCCTCCCCCCAATCTCTACCCCAGAATCTCCCCCAACCCACCATCTTACCTCACCCTTACCCCCTCCCCCCCCTCAAGCAAGCGAGCGAGCGTGTTTATACCTAATAACCGGCAGCAAGCAAGCATCATGACCCACAGAGACTGAGCGCCGTCGTGTCGTATGCTTGAAGACCGTATGCTTGAAGACAAGGACCCTGTGACTGCGGAGACGCTTGCAGGAGGATAGGATACCGGTGGAGGAGAAGGGGCGGGGGATGGGAGGGGGGAGGGAAAGGGGAGAGAAGCAAATGAAGTTAGGGGCGAGGGAAAGGGGGGAGGAGATGGATTAGAAGGAGGAAAGTGGATTAGGAAGAGGGAAGTCGAGGAAAGTGCATTAGCAGGAGGTAGGAAAAAGTAGATGGAGGAGGAGGAAAAGAAGAAGAAGAAGAAGAAGTTGAATTAGAGAGAAGAAGGGAGGAAAGGAAGGAGTAAGGATGAAGAACAGAACAGTTTAGAGAAGGGGTGGAAGACGGAATGGAGGAATATACACGGAGTAGTAGGGGGTGGGGTGGCAAGCAGGACGAGAGAGAGAGAGAGAGAGAGAGAGAGAGAGAGAGAGAGAGAGAGAGAGAGAGAGAGAGAGAGAGAGAGAGACCTTATCGGTGTCATATCTGTGGCAGTGGGTAAGACCGTCAGCCGCAAGTGATAAGAAATGTTTGGCTATTATTGTCGCCTGGCTTTTGTCATAAGGAAGGGGGGGGGGTGTAGCACAGACAGGGAGAATCTTAGACAGCCACTAACCATCAAGGTCTCTCTCCCTTTTTTTTCCTCTTTCTCTCGACCTCCTCCTCTTCCCCTTCCCCTTTCCCTTCCTCTTCTTTTTTTTCCACTCCCCCTCCCTCTCCCCTTTCCCCTCTCTGCCTCTCCCCTTCCCCCTCTCTGCCTCTCCCCTTCGCCCTCTCTGCCTCTCCCCTTCCCCCTCTCTGCCTCTCCCCTTCCCCCTCTCTGCCTCTCCCCTTCCCCCTCTCTGCCTCTCCCCTTCCCCCTCTCTGCCTCTCCCCTTCCCCCTCTCTGCCTCTCCCCTTCCCCCTCTCTGCCTCTCCCCTTCTCCCATTCTCTCTCCCCTTCCCCCTCTCTTCCTCTCCCTTTCTCCCATTCTCCTTCTCCCCTTCCCCCTCTCTTCCTCTCCCCTTCCCCCTCTCTCCTTCTCCCCTTCCCCCTCTCTGCCTCTCCCCTTCCCCCTCTCTGCCTCTCCCCTTCCCCCTCTCTGCCTCTCCCCTTCCCCCTCTCTGCCTCTCCCCTTCCCCCTCTCTGCCTCTCTCCTTCACCCTCTCTCCCTTCCCCCTCTCTCCCTCCCCTATCCTCTATCATCTGTCCTCTATCTCCTTTCTTGTTCCAACCGTAAGACGTAAACTTTGTATGGTTCGACGGCGACGAAGAGTTGAGAAAGGGTTCTTGCTTATTTTATATGGCGGGATCTGGCGGCTTCGAGCTCTCCTCTCCCTTCTCTTCTTCTCTTTTCCTCACTTCTCGCTCTTTCCTTCTCTCCTCTCACTTCTCTTTTCTCTCTTCGTCACTTCTCGCTTCTCTCTTCTTTCTTCTCTCTTCTCTCTTCTCGCCTCTCACTTCTCTCCTCCCACTTCTCCTTTCTCTCCTCTTGCTTCTCTCTTTTCTCTCTTTTCTCTCTTTCTGCTTTATTTCTCGCCTCTCCCTTCTCTCTTCCTTACTTCGCCCTCTCACTACTCTTTCCTCTTTTCCTCTCTTTACGCGTCTCTATTCCCCGCATTTCCTTTTCCTATCATCTCTTTCTTGCCTCGTCTTTCTAATTTCCTTTTTTGCGTTGCCTCCCTTCTCCTTTCATTTTTTTTTCATATATTCTCCCTTTCCCTCTTTTCCCTCTCCCTCCCTCCTCTTCCTTCTTTCCGCTCCTTGACCCCCACTCCCTCTCCTCTCCGTCTCCCTCGATCACAAACTCCCTCCCTCCTTCTCACCCTCTCCCCCTCGATCTTCCCCCTTCCCCTTTCCCTCTCCCTCATCCTTCTTTCCTCGCCGCCCCCCGCCGCCCCCGCCAGTCCCCATCCTCAGCTTCCAACCATTTTCTTTGACCTTGAATTCTGGCACGGTAATAATCCTCGCCGCGGGATGACGAGGGGGGGATGAGGGGGTAGAGGGGGGTATTGGAACTAGGTTTCACTCTTTTATCTCTTCTTTGTAACCTTTTGTCTAGTCTTCGTGTGTATCGCTGTCTCTCTTTCTCTTTTTTCGCTCTCTTTTCTCGCTTTCCTTCTCTTTCTCAGCAGTCCAACCCATCCAGTGTTTTTCTCTTGTTCGAAGGGATCATCCCCTCCACCCTTCTGTTCCTCCTCCTACTTTTCCTCCTTTCTCATCATCATACCCGTCTCCTTCTTCCACTTTTCCGTCTTCCATCTCCTCCACCACCTCTTCCTCCCCTTTCTCCCACTGTTCCTCCACCTCTTCCTCCTCCTCCTCCCTATGTTCATCCACCTTTTCCCTCCTCCTAAACCTCCTTCCCCTCTTCCACCTCCTCCTTCTCCTCTTCCTCCTCCTCCTCTTCCTCCTCTTCCACCTCCTCCTCCTCTCCTACCTCCCCCTCCTCTTCCACCTCCTCCTCCTCTCCCACCTCCCCCTCCTCTTCCACCTCCTCCTCCTCTCAGCCATCTTCCGCTGCGCCCCCCTTCCCTTTTCCTTTCCCTTCCCTCCCCCTTCTCGCCCCCTCTCTGCCCCTTTCCCCCTCTCCCCCCTCCCCTCGCCAGGACGATCAATACAAGCGCCGCAACGCAACAGCGCGAGGCACCCTAGGCGAGCGAGCGAGTCGGCGAGTGAGTGAGTGAGTGAGTGAGTGAGTGAGTGAGTGAATGAATGAATGAATGAGTAAATGAGTGAGTGAATGGTCAGTTGAGGGAATGAGTGAGTGAGTGAGTGAATTGGCGAGTGGGTGGGTGAACGAGCACGAGTGAGTGTCGTCATATCTCGTTGGATCTCGTCAAATCCCGTCGAACTGAAATTCGACTTCGAGAATCCTAGAGATGAGGATTTTTGTGGGGAGAAGAAGAAGAACAACAACAACAACAACAACAACAACAACAAGGCAACAACAACAACAAGGAGGAGGATTGGAGGAAATGGTGAAGGGGAAAAGGAGAGTAATGGAAAGGAAGAGGGACATCATTGGGGATTTACAAGGAGGGGAAAAGTCCTTTGGGGTCCTGCAAAGTCACTGGGAAAAGGATAGGGAGTTCCTGTGGAGTCGTTGAGAAAAGGAGAGAGGGAGAGGGTCTTGGAAGAATCTTTTCCTCTTCCATCTCCTCCTCCTCCTCCTCCTCCTCCTCCTCCACTTTCTTTTCTTTTTTTTTCTTTCCTCGGTGAGTTGAATGACGTGTTCCGATTGCCAAGGCTGAATGCCACGGTCTCTTGCAAGAATGTGTGCTTGTGTTTGCTTGCGTGTGTATGTCTCGTGGCTCGATATGTTTGTGGGTTTATCGTGTTTACGTTGGAGCGGCGGGTGCCTGTGCTTCCATGCAAGCACGCGGGAGTATAAAAACGACCGCGAGACAGGACCACCACTTCTTTAAGTATTGTGCATATGCAAAAAGAAGTAAAGAAACATACACACGTACACACACACGGACACACACACACACGCACGCACACACATACACACACACACACACACACACGCACACACACACACACACACACACACACACACACACACACACACACACACACACACACACATTCGGACGCGCGCGCGTAAACACTTATATGTATCATACTATGTACAAAGAGCAATTTTGGTTTTCACGAGTAGAGGATGTACAGATGCGCGGTTTTAGTTCGAGCCAAGCCATGCTGCTGACCCACCTTCGCCTTTCCGGGCTGACCTCATGCCCCACAGTCACTCCCCAAGCTGGGGCATCGCCGGTTTCCGTGAATCTTCTTTCCTCTTTTCGCGCGACACTATTTGTATTATTATTATTATTATTATTATTATTATTATTATTATTATACAGGATAGAAGTACCTCCACTCGTTCGCTAGTTTCCCCATTCAATCGGAACAACTGTTACAAGGGAGGAGGCTTACATACGAGAACACGCGCACGCTCTTACGCACGACTACATATAATCCCGCGCATAGCTTCTCACTTATTCACTCGCAGAGGAAAAGAGAATAAACGTAACACCGAGAGAAGAAGATGAGAGGGAAGAAAGAAAGAAGAGAAAGAAGGAAGAAGAGGGGAGGGAAAAAGAGAAAGAAGGAAGAAGAGGGGAGGGAAAAAAGAAGAGAAAGAAGGGAGGAAGGAAAGAAAGGTGGAGACGGCACTGGTGTACTTTTTTCTTGGCATGTAAACTAGCCAAGGTCCGGAAGACATAAGCTGTCACCCGGCGACAGGAGTAGCCGATATAATCTTTGGTTTTATGTGAGTTTCTCCAAGTGATTCGTTTCTCTCGATAGGCCAATCTCTCTTGGCGTTTGCTTCATTTCGTAAGTGAGCCAGAAAAAAAGGCTGGTTGCTATAAAAAGCCTTTCATTCTAACTTAATTTGTTTTCCTTCTTAGTTCATCAGGGACGAGAATGCACTTGGCGAGGGCAGACCACCACTAACGCCCCCCCCCCCCCGTAACAAGCCAATTTCAGAATACAGGTCACATACATTTCTGAAAGGTGAAGCTAGTCTACCGATCCTCCGGCCAACCCACCCACAAAATTTCCATTACAATCATTCATGAACTTTTGCATCAAGTTGCTGACGAAGCAAATTACCAAGAAACCAATTAACGAAGAATCGAGGAAGCGGATAGAGCAATAAACGTGGATAATAAAAAAAGGCATTACCCTTGAAAGCATAAAGAACGTTGAACCCTCCTTCTCCGTCTCTTTGATTAGCTAATCCCCTCGTGATTAAGGGAACGTGAAAACGATTTGACGTAAATGGAATGTTCTCCGGATTTTTCTTCCATTTTCTCCTACTTTCTTTTTTTTCTTTTCTTTTTTTTATTCGTTGAGGGTGTTAGTGTCCTCTTTTCTCGTATGTTGTGTACAGGTGATGTCGACCTTCTTTTAGCCTTCAGGAATGTTAACGGAGTCGGTTTGATTTATTGCGGGTGTGTGTGTGTGTGTGTGTGTGTGTGTGTGTGTGTGTGTGTGTGTGTGTGTGTGTGTGTGTGTGTGTGTGTGTGTGTGTGTACGCGCGCGCGCGCACTCGCGTATGTTTGTGTTTTTTTATTCCATAGATAACCCATATGCTTTTTGCTCCGACATTCCCTGATCTAAAAAAGAAAAATCGATAAACATTTTTTTCTACCATCACTCGGCGCGTGAAGACTTCGAAGGCCACGTTACTCCTTGCCTCTCGCGTCATGGATATACACAAGTTGTATTTGCCCCCGTATTCACCTCTCATCCCGCACACGAGTCGGCGTTGCGTCACCGTAAATCGTGTCTCGCTACAATATGCATTTCCCCTTACGTAGTTCTATCGTTGCATCATGTTTTCTTATCGTCATGTCGGTGCGTCTCTGCTGATAAGGATTTGTGAGAGAGAGAAGGAACCGAGACTTTCATTCAGGTTCATTGTTTAGTGTATGTTATCAGAATGAGTGTGGTTTGATGTTATTTTAGCGTCTGGCTTCGCCGCCGATGGAGTTCCACGTAGTTCTGGATAGATTGCTGAATATTAATTATATTAATTATATATATGTATATATATACTTTTTTTTCCGTCGTGGATTTTGCTGTTTCAATTAGGAAAGATCGGCAAAGATGAGATATTGTCTGATATATATATATATATATATATATATATATATATATATATATATATATTTGTTTTATACATATATATCCCAATCAATCTACATGTTTGTTTACCCCTCTCTCTCTCTCTCTCTCTCTCTCTCTCTCTCTCTCTCTCTCTCTCTCTCTCTCTCTCTCTCTCTCTCTCTCTCTCTCTCTCTCTCTCTCTCTCTCTCTGCTTTAGACTTCACGTTCCGCCTTACCGTGTTATTTTTCCTTCCATTATCTTTTTTGATATCACGGTGGGTTAAATGAGATTTATAAACAAAGGAATAAGTAGATGTGAGAGACAGACAGACAGAGGCAGAGGACCCAGGGCCAGGACCGAGGGCCAGAACCGAGGGCCAGCTGGGCATGACGTGACCGCAGTGCAGAGGCAGGAGCCAGCTGGCCAGCACCAGGTTCTCTCGAGGTCTGGCGCGACGCCATCTTGGCCGATGATTCTGCTCTCAGGACTTTTCTGGAAGGATTCCGTGCCTCCGGTGCGGCGACGGGGTCCTTTCGAGTCCTCCGAACGGCGAGATAGAGCGGGGAAAGGAGGGGGAAGTAGGCTCGTTAGGACGGGAATCGATGCCTTTGAAGGGAAAGAAAGAAAAGTTTCAGGTTTATGGTGTGCGTGCGCGCGCGTGTGTACGTATGTATGTGTACATGTACGCACGTGTACTTGTACGTGTGTGTGTGCGCGTGTGCGTGTGCGTGCGTGCACGAACATGTGGATGACAGTTGGGAATTCATATCACCTTGTATATCGATATACCATTGTTAAAGATATCACAAAATGGGGAAAAGAAAAGGAACACGTTAAATTGTTTTTATCCAAGTCATTGCCTTGGATCGTAACAGAAATAGACTAAATACCTTCTCGAGATCTTTTTCTTCTATTTTTGTTGTGTATCATTCTTTCTTGCGTTTCCTCTTACGTAAAGAACAGAAAGAGAGGATGAGAAAGATATACGAGGAACCGTCACCGATTGAAAAGAAGAAGAAAAAAAAAGGTCACTCGAGATGGTTGTGATTCGAAACGATGTCTTTATATCTCGTTCAATGTTCCGTTTCACGTAATGTGTCTCGTCGGTCGAGGGTCACTGGTTCAGAGTCGCTCCTATTCGAGCTGCAGCTTCCCTTTCTCTTCTTCTCCTCTTCTTTCTTCTTTTCTTTTTCTTCTTGTCGCTTTGTTTGTTTGTTTGTTTATTCCTCTCTCTCTCTCTCTCTCCCTCCCTTCCTCCCTCATCCTTAGAATCTTCCTACCATCCTTCCTCTATCTCTCACTCTTCCTTCCTTTATATCTCACTCTCCCTTCCTTCCTCCCTCCCTCTCCCTTCCATCCTTCCCCTATTTATTCACACAATCATTTTTTTCTCCTATCCGCCACCTTCAATATATACGGCTTTTCTTTTCTTTTCTTTTTTCTTATTCATCGCTGGTTTGTTAGCGAATTATAACCGTGTGTATAACTGGAATGTTTTCGATTTCTGACCATCGTTATTATCCTAGCTATATCGCGTGTACTATTACCCTCAATGTTTTTATTTCCTGCATGTCTTGATAGATCATGTGGGATATTTCTTCTGTATGATTTTTTTTTTTTCTTTTTTGCAAAATTATGAAAGCATTGATCAAAGAACACCGTAGTTGATGTTTGATTCAATCGACTCATGTTTCATTTGGTGTTGAAACGGGATCCCAGTGAATGGCAAAACCTGTGTTTGCACTTCAGATTATATGTGTTTTTTTTCAGTTGCATGATAGCCAGCAGTGATTGGCGTGGGTGGAGGAGAGGAGTGAGTTGAGAGAGAGAGAGAGAGAGAGAGAGAGAGAGAGAGAGAGAGAGAGAGAGAGAGAGAGAGAGAGAGAGAGAGAGAGAGAGAGGAGAAGAAAAAAAGAAAGAAAAAGAAAGAATACGAGGGTATGAGAGACAGACTTATAGACAGAGGAAATAAAAAGAGAAGAAGGGAAATCAGAGTTCTTAACTACGTCACAAAACGAGATACACACCACCAAGAAAGCATTGTTATCTCATGCATTGTTTCGTTGCCATGAGATATAGAGCCTGGGAGAAGGGAGGGGCGAGAGGAGAGGGAAGAAGAGAGGAGAGAAGAGGGAGGAGGGAGGAGGGAGGGGAGGGGAGGGACGGGACGAGACGAGAGGAGAGGGAAGAAGAGAGGGGAGAAGGAAGATGAGAGGGGGGAAGGAGGAGAGGAGAAGGAAGAAGAGAGGGGGGAAGGAGAGAGAAGAGAAAGAAAAAGAGAGGAGAAAGAAGGGAGGGCAGAAGGAGAGTAGAAGGAGGAGAGAAGAGAAGGGGTGGGAGGGACGAGAGGAGAAGGAAGAAGAGAGGAGAACGGAGGGAGGAGGGATGGGAGGGGAGGGAGGTGAGAGAGGATCAGGTGGTTGCAGATAATTGGTGATTGCCACGCGTGTATTGATCAAGCTTGATGGTCCAAGCCGATAGGTGAAGCTGATTCACTTATCTGTAACTTGCCGGGGACATTGATGGGGAGGGAGCAGAGGGAGAGGGAAAGGAGGAGTGACGGTGAGGGAGGATGAGGAAGAGGAAGAGGGAGTTGTTGAGGAGGAGGAAAGAAAGAGGGAGAGGGATAGAAAATGGAGAATAGAAGGAGGGAGAGGGATAGAGAATAAAAGAGTGAGAGGGAAAGATAATATAAGAGAAAGAAGGAAAGAGAATAAAAGAGAGAGAGAGAGAGAGAGAGAGAGAGAGAGCGCAAAGCGAGCGTAAAATGAATATCAGAAGATGAAAACAAAGAGTTCGAAAATAGATTCCTATATTTACGTGGTTTGGGTGGGCGTGTGGGTGCCAATTTAGCAACTTGACCTTTCATTTGGGGGGAGAGATTCCTGACCTTAGCATTCATACGGACGTAGGGTGGGTGGGTGGGGGTGGGGAGGGCATGGACAGGGCTTGGGCGTGGTGTGACCTTCTGTTATTGGCCTTCGAATAAGGTCATGAGGGAAAGAGGGAAAGAGAGAGAGAGAGAGGTTTAAAAGGACTTATTTATATGAGAGAGAGTAGGTAGGTATGATCACACATATTTATTATATCTGCATATTAAAGTAAGAAAGAGAGAGAGAGAGAGAGAGAGAGAGAGAGAGAGAGAGAGAGAGAGAGAGAGAGAGAGAGAGAGAGAGAGAGAGAGAGAGAA
Source organism: Penaeus japonicus (assembly GCF_977035675.1). Lineage (NCBI taxonomy): Eukaryota > Metazoa > Arthropoda > Malacostraca > Decapoda > Penaeidae > Penaeus > Penaeus japonicus. The sequence goes on from NW_028234410.1 coordinate 35,186,956, forward strand.
GATAGAAGAGCTGAGAGCCACAGAGCATGGGATGACACATTTTTTTAGTGGAAGTTGAAATTCGTTCGTCAATAGTTTTAGAGCGGAACGAAAATATATATGTTCCTGTATAATGGAATTTGCCGCGGCTTAGGGGACCCCCACCCCCACCCCCTTCTCCCCAACGCCACCCTTGCCTGTGCATGACGCGCGGCCTAGCTTCGATTCCGATCATGGCGCTGGATTTATATTGCTTTTTTTTAGGGGGGGTGTTTTTCCCCTTTTTTTATTATTTTTTTTTCTTTTTTTTTAAGGGAGGTGTTTTTCCCCTTTTCTTATTACTTTTTTTCTTTTTTAGGGAGGTGTTTTTACCCTTTTCTTATTATTTTTTTCCTTCTTTTTTCTTTTTTAGGGATGTGCTTTTCCCCTTTTCATATTACTTTTTTTCTTTTTTTTTCCTTTTTTTTCTTTTTTAGGGGGCGTGATTTTTTCCTTTTATGATTTTTTTTTTTGCAAGAAAATTACATTGCTGTCTTGATTTTTTTCTTGACCTTGATTGATGATAAAGGCGCAAAGTTCATCATTAATACCCTGATGATAATGGTGATGATGATAGTAGTAATTATTATAAAGATAATAACGATGATGATGGTGATGATAATTGTGAAAATGAATTTAAGAATAATGGAACCAAAGATAACGATAATGACAAGATGATAATGATAAGAAACGTCATCATCATCCTCATCCCCTTTCTCATCCTCATCCCCTTCATCACATTCACCTTCATCATCATCATCATCATCATCAGTTATTAGACGTTGTTACAACTCATGCTCGGGAATTAGATCTAAGCAGTGCATTCGTGTTTGCGTAACCCTTTCCGTGTCCCGTTCTAGGCATGGTGAGTTCCCTTGACGTGATTCATAAGCGTGGATTATTTTTTTCTCTTCTTCTTTGTTTAGTCTTCTCTCTCTTTTTATTTTTATTTTTTTGTTTTATGATAGTTGCGTGTCTTCTCCTTATCCTTGGTGTGTGGCCTTTCACGTATCTCTGACACACGTTAATTAATAGGTTTTGTGTGTTGTAGTTGTGTGAAGAGGGTGGATGTTTTATTGTCGAGAGAGTTGTCGTGTGTGTGTGTGTGTGTGTGTGTGTGTGTGTGTGTGTGTGTTTTTGTTTTTTCGTTATTGTACCTTAAAGTGTCGTGCATCTATAACAATGACTGTTTTCTGAAATTGGCCGTTTTGTTGGTTGGTATTGTTGCTTCTTTTGTTAGTATTATTTATTTTTTTATGCCTTATTCACTCCCTTCCTCTCCTTTTTCGTATACCAGTAACCTCCGCGCCTTCCCCCCACCCCCTTCCTTTCCCGCTCCCCCCACCCCCACCCCCACCACTCGATCTCCTCCCTGCCTGTTGCTCGGGGGGGGAAAAAAATCTTTGAAAATATGAACATTATGTTGCTCGAAAAAAAGTATCGCTTGAAAAAATCACTCGAAAAAAAATATTATCGTTTCGCTTCACTCAATGAGCAAAAAAGTTTTCGAAAAAGAATAGTCGTTCTGTCGTTCGTTCGTTCGTTCACGGTCGCCCTCGGAATTCTCTCTGCGCCGTGAGCCTGGCAAGTATTATGCCTAGAGTCTCGTCCTTCGATCATTGACCCAGGTGTTTGGTGTGCATGCGGATTGAATGGGCTAAAGTACGTGGTAGTAGGAGGAGAGGAATTTTTGGGAGAGGTGGGAGGGGGGATGGAGGGATGAGGAGGGGATAGATGCTGGGTTAGGAGTGGAGTAGGAGGGATGGGGTGAAGATGGTAGTAAGAGAGTAAGGGGCAGGAGAGGGAGGGGGAAGAGAGAGAGAGGAAGAGGAGAAGAAGGAGAGGGAGGAGACGAGTAGAGGAGAAGCGAGGAGAGGGGGGAGAGAGGAGAGGAGGAGAGGAGATTGATAGAAGAGGGCGGGAGAGGAGAGGAGAGGAGAGGAGAGGGGGAGGGAGGGAGGGAGGGAGGGAGGGAGGGAGGGAGGGAGGGAGGGAGGGAGGGAGGGAGGGAGGGAGGGAGGGAGGGAGGGAGGGAGGGAGGGAGGGAGGGAGGGAGGGAGGGAGGGAGGGAGGGAGGGAGGGAGGGAGGGAGGGAGGGAGGGAGGGAGGGAGGGAGGGAGGGAGGGAGGGAGGGAGGGAGGGAGGGAGGGAGGGAGGGAGGGAGGGAGGGAGGGAGGGAGGGGGGGGGGGAGGGGGGGAGGGAGGGAGGGGGGGAGGGAGGGAGGGAGGGAGGGAGGGAGGGAGGGAGGGAGGGAGGGAGGGAGGGAGGGAGGGAGGGAGGGAGGGAGGGAGGGAGGGAGGGAGGGAGGGAGGGAGGGAGGGAGGGAGGGAGGGAGGGAGGGAGGGAGGGAGGGAGGGAGGGAGGGAGGGAGGGAGGGAGGGAGGGAGGGAGGGAGAGAGGGAGGAAAGAAGGGAGGGAGGGAGGGAGGGAGGGAGGGAGGGAGGGAGGGAGGGAGGGAGGGAGGGAGGGAGGGAGGGAGGGAGGGAGGGAGGGAGGGAGGGAGGGAGGGAGGGAGGGAGGGAGGGAGGGAGGGAGGGAGGGAGGGAGGGAGGGAGGGAGGGAGGGAGGGAGGGAGGGAGGGAGGGAGGGAGGGAGGGAGGGAGGGAGGGAGGGAGGGAGGGAGGGAGGGAGGGAGGGAGGGAGGGAGGGAGGGAGGGAGGGAGGGAGGGAGGGAGGGAGGGAGGGAGGGAGGGAGGGAGGGAGGGAGGGAGGGAGAGAGGGAGGGAGGGAGGGAGGGAGGGAGGGAGGGAGGGAGGGAGGGAGGGAGGGAGGGAGGGAGGAAGGGAGGGAGGGAGGGAGGGAGGGAGGGAGGGAGGGAGGGAGGGAGGGAGGGATAGATAATTTTTTTCCTACCCCCTTCCCCCCCCCCCCCCCCCCCCCATTCGCCTTCGCCCCTTTTCCTTACCGCCACCCCCTATTGTAGTGTTTTTGCAATCGAAGTATTTGCCATTGTCTTTTGGTCGAGACGGTCTTTTGAGACAGAGCGAAGACAAGATGTCGGCAGTCCCGCATTGCTGATTGGTTGGACTGGTTCTAAGACCATTTTGATTGGTCGGATTGAACCAATTATAGATCATGATGGTTGGTCGGATTGGTTCTAAGACCATGGTGATTGGTCGGACTGGGTTTTAGACCATTGTGATTAGTCGAGTAGATTATGAGACCATGGTGATTAGTCGGAAAGGATTAAGACTATGGTAATTGGTCGGGCAGGATCGAAAATCAATGTGATTAATCGGACTGGACTGAAGACCATCGGGATAAGTCGAACAGGTTCTGAGTCCTTGGTTTGGCAATCGAGATCCATTGCAAAACATCGCTTCCTGATATTAATTCGAGTTGCCATCACCACCGCATGTTGCCGTTACGCAAGAAGAGGAAGAAGAGCTCCGCCAATCCACGGTTTGCTGCGATCCGTTAGCGATAAAGTCACGAGACGCTACAGGTCGTCATGGTAATGTGTAAACAACCCTCCCGTCGGAACACATGCCTCCCCCCCCCCCCCCCCCCCGAGTGTTGCAAGACGGGTGACAATAGCAACGATTATATATTCGGGCCTCCCCAAAGCCTACCGTATTTTGCTTGCTTGCTTGCTTGTTTATTGCTTGCTTGCTTGCGTATGCCTTCTTTCATTTCCTTGGAACCATCATTATCATAGTTATTGCCGTCGGATCGTGATGATTATTGTGATATCGTTACGGTCATCATTATCGGTACTGATGTCGTTACCGTCACAGTCGTTATGTCGATCCGTATCATTGCGATTTTATTAGTGTCATGTTCGTTATCGCCTTCGTCATCGGGATCCGTCTAGGAGAATTATGAGGTATGAGGTAGCTAGCTGCATTATGAGGTATTGATATGCTGGTAGGAGGGAGAGAGAGAGAGATACTAGAGAGAGAGAGAGAGATACTAGAGAGAGAGAGAGATACTAGAGAGAGAGAGAGATACAAAAGAGAGAGAGAGAGAGAGAGAGAGAGAGAGAGAGAGATACAAGAGAGAGAGAGAGAGAATAGAGAGAGAGAGAGACAAGAGAGAGAGAGAGAGAGAGAGAGAGAGAGAGAGAAGAGAGAGAGAGAGAGAGAGAGAGAGAGAGAGAGAGAGAGAGAGAGAGAGAGAGAGAGAGAGAGAGACAGATAGAAAGAGAGCGAGATGGCGAGAGAACTTAACATAGAAAAAGGAAACCAGGACAACATAGATTTTTTTCCTTTTAATCTTTCCGTCTTTCTTAATCTCTTTTTCATTCTATCTCTTCTTCTCATTTTTCTATTCTTGACATATCTTTCCATCTCTCTCGCTCTGTCTTTCTATCTTGTTTTTATCTCATTCATTAATTATTTCTTATTCTTTCTTGCAATCTATGACTCATTGAGCCAAGAGGGTGGTGTATCAGGAGTCGTTTCGTAATTTTTCTTTATAAATTCGATGGTCTGTCACTGGATTTTTCCCAAAGATGATTGCTTCTGATAAGCGATACGCCTCTTTTTTTCTTTGTATGTGTTTCTGCTTGTTTCTGCTTATTTCTACTTGCTTCGGTTTGCTTCCGCTTGCTTTTGTTTGCTTCTGCTTGTATCTGCTTGCTTTTGTTTGCTTCTGCTTGTGTCTGCCTGCTTCTCCTTGCTTCTGCTTGCGTCTGCTTGTGTCTGTTTGCGTCTGCTTGTGTCTGTTTGCGTCTGCTTGTGTCTGTTTGCGTCTGCTTGTGTCTGTTTGCGTCTGCTTGTGTCTGCTTGCGTCTGCTTGTGTCTGCTTGCGTCTGCTTGTGTCTGCTTGCGTCTGCTTGCGTCTGCTTGTGTCTGCTTGCGTCTGCTTGTGTCTGCTTGCGTCTGCTTGTGTCTGCTTGCGTCTGCTTGTGTCTGCTTGCGTCTGTTTGCGTCTGCTTGTGTCTGCTTGTGTCTGCTTGCGTCTGCTTGTGTCTGCTTGTGTCTGCTTGTTTCTGCTTGTTTCTGCTTGTTTCTGCTTGTTTCTGCTTGTTTCTGCTTGTTTCTGCTTGTTTCTGCTTGTTTCTGCTTGTTTCTGCTTGTTTCTGCTTGTTTCTGCTTGTTTCTGCTTGTTTCTGCTTGTTTTTGTCTATTCTTGACATATCTTTCCATCTCTCTCGCTCTGTCTTTCTATCTTGTTTTTATCTCATTCATTAATTATTTCTTATTCTTTCTTGCAATCTATGACTCACTGAGCCAAGAGGGTGGTGTATCAGGAGTCGTTTCGTAATTTTTCTTTATAAATTCGATGGTCTGTCACTGGATTTTTCCCAAAGATAATTGCTTCTGATAAGCGATACGCCTCTTTTTTTCTTTGTATGTGTTTCTGCTTGTTTCTGCTTGTTTTTTCCTAATTCCTTGCCTCCCTGTCTGGTTTTGTTCCTGCTTGGCCGCCTCCCTGCCTGTCTTTTTTCCGCCTATCTGATTTTTTGGTTTCATAACTGCTTGCCAGCCTGTCGGATTTTGTCCCTGCTTTTCTGTCAGCCTGACTATATATGTCTCTCTCTCTCTGTGCGTGCGCGATTACGTGGTTATCGACTGATTCAGCATTATGTTGTGAGGAGGTGGATAGCAGCCTTCGAGTGGGAGAAAGCTTTGTCATTTATCAGTAAATTATTATCTTCAGTTTTTGACTGCTGTCATTTTTGTTATTTGCTCCTCTTTTATTTGATTTTTTGTCTGCCTTGGTCAACGTTGTTGCTGTTGCACACTGTTGTTTTTTTAGTTCAGTTATCTTTTATTTCTTTTTAAAATTTATTATCAACTTGGCTTTTTTTACGATAATGGGCTGATGAATGTCCCCACACTCTCACGTTTGTATGTTAACGGAAAGAATAAATTTCATAATACATAAATATTCTCGTTTTTGGGTCTTTCTGATATTTAAAAGGAAAAAAATGAAGGGAGTGAGAGAGAGTGAGTGAGTGTGTATAACCTTGCAATAACCATTTGTATTTATATATTATGTCTGCTTACCACATACACATATATACATATACATACGTACGCTCATTCCTTCTGCTATCTGTTTACCCCTCTCTTACTGTCACGTCAGATATACCAGTGTTATTTTTGTCCTTACCTTCGCAAGAGCTATATATTGATGCACTCATCACATTCCAAGTGTCACATGTCACAAGAAACACGTGATTCACACATAAACTCACCTCAAATCATACATCTGCTCTCGGGGAGCAGATGAGCAACCCCTCGCTCTTCGGAGGAGGAGCAGCCCTCATTCCAACGTCTTACTGTTCAAGCTTAAGCAATAAACCAAGAAAGCTGTTTCGGCCATATTCCTCACGCCCTAAGCCACGCTACCAATATTCATGTAGTGGTCACATTCTGACCTTCTTACAGTGAGAGTGAGTGAAGAGAGAGAGAGAGAGAGAGAGAGAGAGAGAGAGTGAGTGAGTGAGTGAGTGAGTGAGTGAGTGAGTGAGTGAGTGAGTGAGAGTGAGACTGAGTCCGCATATGCATATGCATTGGTAACCGTAAGCACGTATTTTACCGAATTCACTCACACTCGCAATAGGAGTGCGAACGCTCTCTCCTTAGCTTAAAGCTTTGATACATGAGATGTGAATGATTAGGACACTTTCTGAAAGAAGAAATATATCATAATGATAAAGAAAATTGCAGTAATTACGACAATAATTACTATGATATGATGTAGTCGTTTCGTAATAGAGAGATCGTAGTGATAAAACACACAGTAGAATGACTTTCGAGAAATGATGTCCTCAGCGCACAGATAATGCCGAGGATACAGAGGGCGAATTTTTTAAAAAGCGCAGTCTATAGTGCCATTTGAGTGCCATGACACTTTACGCGAAGACGACCAGCGGGCGAGTGAGTGAGTAAACGACGATGGAACATGTGACACTAAGCCGAGAACGACGACCGTGATTGTGCAAGAGAACCCCGGCGGGACGACCATTCTAGAACGACTACATCTTACTTATCGTTCGGTCGTCTCAGCGTCTTGGTAGTTATCTTGGCGAGGCAATTTGAGCTCTCCGACGGGCAGCCAGTAGGGTGGAAATGGCGTGCTCGGGATGCAATTGTTTCCCATCCCTCGGGTTGCGTCAGGAGGGCAATTAGTGATATGTAATTGGGTGAATTGCAAGGCATTTAATTACACGGACTCAATAACAGTAATGGCTTTATATTGCCGGGACGAGCAAGGGGCGATGTGGTGATTACTGGGCTAAAGGGTCTGTTACTTTTTTTTCTTTTCTTTTTTTTTTTTCTTTTTTTTTCTATTATTACTTCTGCTTCGTTGCAGTTTCAAAGGCGGGGAGAGGCTTGCACTTCATGAAAAATGGAGAGATAAGATGATGTGAATGTGTGTGTGTGTTTCTATGTTTATCATTATCAATCTTTTTTTTTTTTTAGATAGATTGATAAAGACGCGCACAATCGCTCACTTTTTTATGTGATAAATGCATGAATGTGTATATATATATATAAATAATTATATATATATATATATATATATATATATATATTTATATATATATATTTATATATATATATATTTATATATATGTACATTTATATATATGTACATTTATATATATGTATATTTATATATATATATATATATGTATATTTATATATATATGTATATTTATATATATATATATATATATACATATACATATATATATATATATATGTATATTATATATATGTATATTTATATATACATATTATATATATATTATATTATATATATATAAATATATATACATATAGATATATATATATATATATAAATATACATATATATATATATATAATATATATATATATATATGTATATATATATATGCATATATATATATATATATATATATATATATATATATATATATATATATATATATATACATACACCTTAATTTAGCTGAGTCATCAAAAAAAGACGCTCAAAATACTAAATTATCTGGTTATCTTCGCAGAGAAATGAGGGAAAATGTTCAAGTGCACATTGAAGCGTGTAGCCGCTCAACATGGAATAGTTGTTTCACATATTCTCATGGTGTACTTGTATGAGGTACTTGTATGGAACGAAACACAATCCACAATAGGGAAATTAACAATAATTCGTGATATTTCGAGGCAGATCGGCTCCCTCACCAGACGTTAAAAAAGCAAATTAGATCCATTTCGGTTTTGTTTGTCGTCTGGCGAGGAGTCTTAGTCTTACTCGAAACGTGGTATGGTCTTCTGGTTGTTAGTGTGGTTGGATTACGTTTCAACTGTGTTTGTCTATTTGTTGATAGTATTTATGTATGTATCTGTGTATGTAGACATTACACATATATTTTATTGTGCTGCAACTCACTGACACAGGTTGAAAATGCAATGGATAGATGCAGACATACAAAGCGGAATTTATGTGAGGCAGCATTGAGTCCAAATATGCATGCATATACACATGTATACAAAGATCCTCACACTCGCGTAAATTTATATAATACAGACTTGCATAGATGACCTCGGATGAAGCCTCTTCGTTGAAGGAAGAATGACGGATTTTTTTCTGTCTTTCTCTGTCTTTTTAGGGTGAGAGAGTATTTAGATTTAGATTTAGATATTGGCAGAGGGCGAAGGAGAACGCCGGCTTGTTTTTTTCTCTCTTTTTTTTTTTTTTGAGGGGGTGTTAGGGGAAGGGTCAGCTGTTTATTTTCTTCTTTTTTATCTATTCGTTCCTATTTTGTTGCCTTAGGTGCGCTGTGGTTTGTTTACCCGCATGATTTAGAGATATGTGAAACTACATAAATGGGAAAGGATGTAGAAGCTTTTGAAAAAAGCTTTTGAAATAATGATTCTAACCAAATTACTGAATGCCTCATAGATCATCGGGACGTATAGATAGGAACTTTGGGTATGTATGTTATGCATGTATACTGTACATTCACATGTGGATGTACAGTCACATACAAAAGTTCAGATACACATACCAGAGGTCTATGTATTCATGCAAATACGTACAACTGCGCAAGTGGTCTGTATATGTATGCATGTACGTACAGTTGCGCAAGTGTACACACCAGCAAGGGAAAAGACCGGAGTGCTATTCTCGACTGTAGATCTCGTGTCTCCCGGGAGCTCGTCATCTCTTCTCTGTTACGCAATGCTGCTCTCTCTGAAGCCTGATTAAGTGTGTCAGGAACCACAAAGGGCGTGTTCAGCTTAGTATTATAGTAGGGGAGGGAGGAGGGGGGGTATTGAAAGGAAGGAGGGAGGGGGTGGGGGGGTAAGGGGATCAAATACCCTGTTGCTGTAGATGTGGCTACGTGCCTTGATGTGGACGTCGCTTTGGCTTTCTGATGGAGGGACGAGGGCGGGAATTAGAAGGGGAGGGAGAGCGAGAGAGAGGGAGGGGGGGGGAGAGAAAAAAGTATATAAATATCCCAGAAACGTGTGTACGAATAGGATTATGATGACGTACGGTACGATTTCTTATTCCTCCACTTTAGTAGAAGTGACACGCGATGAGAAGTCGGTTTCACGTGCGTCGATGTTGCTACTTCTAACGTCACGTTTTTTTTGTCCGTATCTCTTGGATGCTGTGGAGTCGTGCCCGAGAAGAGAGACACGGAGATGTGTCGCCGGAATGACAGGATTTAAGAGGAGCTTCTGTGATGGCTGTCCAATCCCTGGAGGGAGGAACCGTAGACCTTACCTAAGAATTGAGTTTATGTTTATTATTTCTTTGCTAGGTATTGTATCATTTTTGATATGGTGGTTAGTTTTATTATTGTTGTTATCATTGTTATTACTACTACTACTATTATTATTATTATTGTTTTTTTATTATCAATATTGATATTTAATTTAGAATTATTGCCATGCATGTTTTTTATCTTAAATCTGGCCTACATATCGGGATCCATTGTGTGAAACGACAAAAAAAGCTTCTGTAAAGCTCAGAGCTTGCCAATGGTGCCTGGTCTTGATTCGGCGTGATGGATTGACGATTTTACTCTGATTGGGTTTTGAATCGGCATGGGAACGGGGGCGAATCGCTGCTGCTAGGGTAGCTGCGTCATTCTTGCGATCTCTTTTCCTCTCTCTCTTTCTCTCTCACTCTCTCTTCTCTCTCTCCCTCTCCCTCCCTCCCTCTCCCTCCTTCCTTCCTATCCCTCTTTCTTTCTTTCTTTCTTTATTTATTTATTTTCCTCCTCGTTTTATTTTCTCTCCACCACCTTTAATTCATTCCTTCAACCCCATATACATTCTCCCATACGTAGGAACACTCCTCCTCCCTTCTCTCAATTTCTCCATCAACTCAGTCTAGCCAAAAGGTCTTCGGTTTCTGCAACTTCTGCGTCGGTGTCAGATGACGGATAAGGGACGGTTGGACGGACGACTATTTTCCTCGCGTCTTCCTCTATATTTGTGTGTTTGTTTGTTTGTTTGTTTGTTTGTTTGATGGTTTTGTGTGTGTGTTTGTGGGTGGATGTGGGTGTGGGTGTGGGTGGGTGGGTGGGTTTGTGTGTGTTTGTGGGTGTGTGTGTGTGTGTGTGTGTGTGCGCGCGCGTGTGTGCCTCTCTGCCTGCCTGTCTGTATGTCTGTGTCTTGTCACATTGACGGCGAGAACACATGTGTCTCTCACAGGTCAGTGACGTCATACGAACACGCCTAGAAAGGGGGGTGGTAGAGGGGGGGACTGGAGGGTGTGGATGGGAAGAGGGGGGGGGGAATGGCATTAGGAGAGATGGTAATGGTGTAGGGGAGGGGGATGGGGAGAGAGAGAGGGGAGGGGGAGGGGGAGGGGGATGGGGGTGAGAGGTGGGGGGAGGGGGTTGAAATGGAGTTAAGTGAGTCATGGATCGGGTTTTCTGTTTGAACTCGATCTCCGGAATAAAACGTGACTTGCTGGAAGTGGCGAGAGGGAAAGGCTCCACGTGACTGCTGTGTTTGGTTCTTGTTCATCATTATTATTGTGATGCCGACACATTATCGCCATCACATCGCTTCCGAGTCATCGTATTTGCAATTGCTTTATATATATATATATATATATATATATATATATATATATATATATATATATATATATGTGTGTGTGTGTGTGTGTGTGTGTGTGTGTGTGTGTGTGTGTGTGTGTGTGTGTGTGTGTGCATGTATGTGTGTGTATGTCTATATATGTATATTTATATATATATACACATACACCCCCCCCCCACACACACACACACATACACACACACACACACACATATACATACACATGTATACATACATACATACATACTTACACACATGGCACACACACACACACACACACACACACACACACACACACACACACACACACACACACACACACACACACACACACACACACATATACACATAAATATATATATATAAAGCAATTGCAAATACGATGACTCGGAAGCGATGTGATGGCGATAATGTGTCGGCATCACAATAATAATGATGAACAAGAACCAAACACAGCACTTATAAAAATGCACATGCATACATACATTCCTATTACATGCATACATACTGGACATTCAGATGCTTGTGTGTGGTATTTTACACCTCGCACGTGTTTCGTCGAGTTCGTTCACACTTGTAATATGAGTGGGAAGCTCTGCCACTCCCTCTCTCTCTCTCGTCCTTCTCCCCCTCTCTCTCTCTCTCTCTCTCTCTCTCTCTCTCTCTCTCTCTCTCTCTCTCTCTCTCTCTCTCTCTCTTCTCTCTCCCCCCCCCCTCTCTCTCTCTCTTCCCTCTCCCCCTTCTCCCCCTCTCTATCTCCCCCTTCTCCCCCTTCTCCCTCTCTCCCAGTTCTCTCCCCTCGTTCCTCCCTCTCTCTCCCTCCCTCTCCCTCCCTCTCCCCCTCTCCCCCTCTCCCCAGCAACTGTGTTTATGGACTCACCTGAGGGAGAATTAGGCAGGTGGGTGAACTAGAACTGGTTACGTTGCGGTGGCAGACTGATGGCACTCCATCCCTCCTGCAGCCCCCCTCCCCCCCTGTCTGCTTCGTATTTGCTTACATGAACTGTTGATATGTGCCTTTGTATTCTCTCTCTCTCTCTCTTTCTCTCTCTCTCTCTCTCTCTCTCTCTCTCTCTCTCTCTCTCTCTCTCTCTCTCTCTCTCTCTCTCTCTCTCTCTCTCTCTGGTTGACATTGCTATTGCGTTTATAGTTGATCTCTTTATCGGAAAATGCAAATTTGACAAAAGAGTCTAAAATGACTTTAGGTTTTATTTTACGTGGCAGTAGACCGTCCGAGCGGCAGGTGCGGTTGTACCCTACACTGCGCCTATAGGCCCGAGGGGAAAAAGCCAGGTAGGAAAGGGAGTAGAGGGGAAAGGGGGAGGTGCAAATTAGGAAAAGGTGGTAGTAGAAAAAGAGGAGATGAGAGAAGAGGGAAGGGTGGTATAAGTTGGAAAAGGGGAGAAGGAGAGGGGAGAAGCCAGGTGAGGGAGGGAAAGGAGGACAAAGAGGGGAAAGGATCGAAGGAGGTGGAGGTTTGAAGGGGACGAGTTATCAGAGGGGAGAGATCTGAAGGAGCTTATGTAACTCATCTAATGGGAAAAGGATTTAGGGCATCGAGTATAAAGGTTATCATGAAGGGAAAGAGGATGGAAGGAATAGAGTGATAAAGATGGAAAGAACGAGGGTTAAAGGACCTAAGTAGACTTTGCTAGACGAGGGGAGAGATTTGCAAGAAGAGAAAAATATATATTTGTATTGTAGAGGTTGAGATTGAGTAGATAAAGTGAAAGAGGAGATAGGGAAGGAAAACAAAGGGGAGGTATATGGCCGTTCTCTCTCTCTCTCTCTCTCTCTCTCTCTCTCTCTCTCTCTCTCTCTCTCTCTCTCTCTCTCTCTCTCTCTCTCTCTCTCTCTCTCTCTCTCTCTCCCCCCTTACCTCTCCCCTTACCTCTCCCCTTCCCCTTCCCCTTCCCCTTCTCTCTCCCTCCCCCCCTCTCCCTTTTCTCCCTCCCTCCATCTCCCTCTTCATCTCCTCTCTCTCTCCTTTCTCCCTCCTTCTCCTTCCCTCTCCCTCTCCTCCCCTTAACGCCGCCTTTCGCCCTTAGATCCCGCACGCGAGGCTAGAGTGACCCTCGCTTGATTGCTTGGCGAATGAATACATTAAAAAAAGAAGGCGGAAGACTGTCGTTAAGATCTCAAGGATTTGGGAATTTCAAGGACTGGCTTGTGAGAATTGCGTCGAGTGGGTTTCGTTGCGTTTCGTTGTTCCTTTTCGTCGCCTCTCTTCTTCCTCTCCCGTCTTCTTTTTCTGTCTTCTTTTTTTTTCTTTTTCTTCCTCTTGTTCATCTTCTGCTTCAGTTGCTTCTTCTTCTTCTTCTTCTTCTTCTACTCATTCTTCTTTTTCTTGTTTGTCTTCTCCGTCTTCTTTTTTCTTTTTTTCTTCTTTGTCTTCTGCTTCTTCTTCTTCGTCTCCTTCTCAATCTTTATCTCCTTCTCCCTCTTATTTTTCATTGTTTTCTTCTTCTCCTTCTCCTTCGCCTTCTTCATCCAATTCAAGAATAAGTTTTAAATGAATACGATCTGAAAATGTGATGATATTGAAAATATAGTCAAATGCAGTACCTGATCGATAGATGTATAAATTCCATCAATTAAAAACGGGTATCAGATTGTATCCTTGATAGATAAGAGCCAATCCACCCATGGCGTCCAGAATCAGATTTCAAGCTGTATATCACGTCTTCTATGTACATAACCTACATAAAAGACTTGAAGAGGCAATGTGAACTGATCATAATTTATCATGCCTCTTCCACGAAAACACCAGATCCTTTGAAGGAGAGTATATGCATACACATGCACACAAGCGTACATGTACTCGCACGTATATATACACATGGCAGCGGACATACCGTCGTACAGACGAGTAGAGGAAAAACATCCGAGAATTTATAGACGTCGAGAAAATGGGAAGGAAGGAAAGGGGCCTTTTTTTAGAGAGTAAAGACGAAATAGCCCAAGATTAGAAATACGGAGACGAAGAAGAATAGGAAGTGGGTTATTGAGATTGAAGAAGAAGGGAAAGGAAAGAAAAGGGGGAAAGATGGAGAAGGATGGGAAGAAGAGGGAGAATGATAATGATTTAGATGATTATGATGATAATTATTATTATTGTTATTATTAATATTATAAGAAGAAAATGAAAAGATAAAAAGGAGGAGAGAGAAAAAACAAAGAAAAAAGAAAGATTAAAAAAGGAGGTGGAGGATAAGTAAAAAGAGAAGAAGAAGAAGAAGAAAAAGAAGCAGAAAACCCTTCCTTGTCAAAGAGCTTCGAGACGCCAGGTTATATCACGCCCTCTTAACGGTTCTCCGAGCGGGGCGGCAGGAGCATGAAGAGGCGTCCGCATTTAGCCTCGCGATCTGAGCCTCCTTGTACCTTGGTTGGGGAGGGGGGGGGTAAGGGTGAAGAGGGGAGGTGAGGGGAGGAAGGAAGAGGGAGAGGGGGTTGTGGAGGGGAGAGGAGGAAAGAAGGGGGAGAGGAGGTTGTGGAGGGGAGGGGAGGAAAGAAGGGGGAGAGGGGGTTGTGGAGGGAAGGGGGGGAAAGAAGGGGGAGTGGGGGTTATGGAGGGGAGGAGAGGTGAGGCAATAAAAGACGGGTAGAGGAGGTTGGAAGAGGAAATGCGAAGGGGTGGGGAAGGTGGTGAGGAAATGGGAAGGAGGAGGAGGTCGGAGGAGAAAAGGGGAAGAAGGAAAGGAAGAAAAAGAGAAGAAGGAAAGGGGGGAGGGGAGGTAAAGATCCTGCTGGCGTATATGATCAACATCGTAACTCAAGGAAGTCCTTGAGCCATCCTGGAATCTTCATTTTGTTTTCTTTCATTTTTCTTTGGATCTTGTTATCCTTTGCTTCATTTTTTTTCTTTCTTTCTTTCATTCTCTCTTCGCCTTTTCTTTCCATTTTTCTATTTATTTTTTACCTGGTCAATAACCGTGAAGGTTGTCTAGTCTGAGCGACGACCATATTGGGATTAGGGTTAAGGTGCCATTTATTTCTCCGTTGTCTCGTTGTGTTTACGTTATTTTTCGGTGTCACTTATATTATTTGTTTTATTTTTTTCATTTATCTTGTTTTGCTCTATTCACTGTCTTCCATTTGCGTGCCTTGGTCTAGGCGGTGCTTGAAGCGTGCTTGCAGTGCAATGCGGGGAACGTGTCGGTGTGTGTTTTCTTTTTCATTATCTTCAGTGCTTTTTTTATCCTTCTCTTTCTTATTCGTATTCATATTCTCTTCTTTCATATTCTTCATGTTCTTCTCCTCCTTCATCTTCTCTTTCTCCTACTCCTCTCCCTCCTCTTCCTCCTCCCCTCCTCCTCCTCCCCTCCTCCTCCCCTCCTCCTCCTTTCCTCCTCCTCCTCCTCCTCCTCCCCTCCCCTCCTCCTCCTCTCCCCCTCCTCCTCCTCCTCCTCCTCCTCCTCCTCCTCCTCCTCCTCCTCCTCCTATCCCCCCACCCCTTCCCTCTTATTCAAGAGCGTCGCCGGTTACCGAGGGTAAGGTCGGTTACCCTGGCAACACCTCCTCGGAAGGCTTAGCGGAGGAATGAGGAGAGACAAGAGGCTCTCAGTTCATCGCGCGCGCCCGGTCGTGTACTCTATCAGGGGGGTGGAGGGGGTGGAGGGGTGGGTGGTTAGGGAGCGGGGTGGGGGGGGGGGCTGTGTGTGTGTGTGTGTGTGTGTGTGTGTGTGTGTGTGTGTGTGTGTGTGTGTGTGTTTGTAGGGTGTGTGTGTGTGTGTGCTCGTTTTTGTGCGGGGGGGTTGTTTTTTTGTGTGTTCGTGTGGGAGGTTGGTGTTTTTGTGTGGGTCAGTTTGTTTGTTTCTGTGAGTTTGTGTATGTATATGTATATGTATATCTATATCTATATGTATATCTATATGTATATCTATATGTATATGTGTATATATGTGCCTGCCCCAGTATCTATCGTCACGTATGTGCGCGTGTTCTTGGATGAGTTGTATGCGAGTCGTACCAACGGCCTACGCCTCTGCTGGAAGCGTAGAAAGTACACCGAGAAGCAAGGTCAGGCGTGATCTGGTCGTTCGTAGACGTGTGACCTCTGGTGGGATTTGGGCGTCAAGTAGAATGGGGAGGGGAAAGTGTTGGGGCGGGGGAAGGGGGAGGAGGAGAGAGGTTTGAGAGGGAGAGAGAGAGGGAGAGGGAGAGGGAGAGGGAGAGGGAGAGGGAGGGGATGAAATAAGAGGTAGAGGAATGGGAGAGAGTGGGAGAGAGGAACGGTGAAGAGGTAAAAGGGGAGAGAGACTGATAGTTAAGAAAGCATAGAAAGAAGGAAAGGAGAGCAAAGAGAAAAAGTAAAATGAAATCCAGAGAAAAATAGAGATAAACAAAGAAGGAAAAAAATAAGAGTAGAACGAAAAAAAAATGGAAAGAGATAAACGAGAAAGGGGGAAATAAATAGAGATAGAGATGGAAAGAGGCTGTAGCATATCTCCCCACTCGCCCATGAGTTACTAGGATCGACCCCCACCCCCACCCCCAACCACGGGCAGCTATGGGTCCGGCCGTGCCAAGTCGTCTCAAAGTTGGCATGCCTCCGCGCCCTCCGTCATACGCCCTGCATGCCATCTGCTCTTACGGGCGGTACTACTCTGGTGGGGCCTTAAATGACGGCCGCTTTCGGTCCGGTTGTGGCTTATGTGGTTAATTAGATGGGGGGGGGCGTTCGTTTTCACTTTTTTTTTGGGGGGGGGATGATTTGTCTTTGCACTAGTAGTGGTGGTAGTGGTAGTAAAAGTAGTAGTAGTAGTAGTTGTAGTAGTAGAAGTAGTAGTAGTAGTATCGATATTAGGATTATTATGGGTTTTGGAGTCAGTGTTATTATGACCACAACCACAATCCACATTCGTCGTGTTATAGTTATCACTTTTGCTGTTTTCATTAGTATCGTTATTGTTGTCATTATCATTATCATCGTCATTGGCATCATTATTACTGTTGTTATTTTTATCATCATTGTTGTTTTAACTATTATCACTGTTAGCATTATTATCATTACTTCTGTCGATACCACCTTGACGGCTACTATTGCCATTATCGTTATCATTTCTGCTATCATGAATTTTGCTGTTTCCCTCGCAACTAGTATTACCTCTACCGCCATCATCCCCACCACCATCACCATCACTATCATCACTACCACCACCTCTACTACCACCACCACTACCACCATCATCACTACCTCTACTACCACCATCACTACCACCACCAAAGTCGCTACCTCTACCACCATCACTACCACCATAACTACCACCGCAACCACAACCGATATCCCACCATATCAGACAAACCGCTATTATCTCCTTTGTCCTGTTCTAACGATATTCTTTTTTCTCCTTTCAGGTAAGACTCCTGTGACACGTGATAGTAATGACCTGTACGTGCTGGCAGGCCAAGGTAAGGTACGGTAAGGTGAGCAGGGCGGTGCTCGTGCCTGCAGAACCTGTTGTTGGGGGGTGGGAGGGAGGGGGTTGTGGGGTTGGGATGCTCTGTCTGTTGGCTAGGTGCTGCCTTTGGTTTTGTTGTTGTGATTGGTACTGTTGTTTTTTTTGTTGATGTGGATGGTATTAGTTTTATTGTAAGTATCATTATTATGATTACTTCTGTTGTTATTGTTACTATTTCTGTTGTTATTATTATTTTTTTTAATATTATTGCATCTATTATTATTATCATAGTTATTTTGTTATTGTTTCAATTGTTATCATTTTATTTACTTTCATTTCTTTCATTGTTATTATCATACTGTTTTTTTATTATTATTACAATTGTTATTCTTTTTTCTTTTTTCTTTTTTTCATTATTATTTTCATACTGATGGGTATGGTAGTGATAGTGACTTTTAAGTGTGAGAAAAAGAAAGAAAGAAGGAAGGAAGGAAAGAAGGAAGAATGACCGGATGCATGGATAAAAGCACAGATAAATGGATGGATGGATGGATAGAGGCATAGATAAATGGTTGGATGGATGGATAGATGGGTAAATGGATGGCGGGAGGGAGAAGAGCAGACTAAACGTGGTAAGAAAAGAGCAAGGGATCTAATACTGAGAGGAAGAGGAATAGGAGTAAGTGGAAGACAAGAGACGGAAGCGAAAGAGTAAGAATGAAGAAAAAAAAGAGGAAGAGAAGAAGAGACGGAGAGGGAGAACTTAAGAGGTCAGAAGATTAGTAGACAAGGAGGGTGGGGGGTGTGGGGGGCGAAGGTCAACCCAGCGTGTGTGCTCCAGCTGCAGTCCGTCTATTCAACGCTTACTGACATTTTCAAAGGTTGCGGAACTCGGCCCCGGAGTTGAATGGCAAGGTCCTTAATACTACCGCCTGCTTAAGGAATTGCTAATGAAACTTTTTTTTTTTCATTCTCTATGTCTCTCTTAATTTTTTTTCTTTGTTTTTTTTTTTTCTTTCTTTCTTCTATTCTCTCTATATTTCGCTCTTTTTTTTTTGGTCGTTTCTCTCCTCTCTTTTCTTTTCCTCTCCCATTCTCTCTCTCCGCTATCTCCTCTCCTCTCTTACTCTCTCCCTCTCTCTCTCTCTTTCCCTCTCCCTCCCCCTCCCCCTCCCCCTCCCCCTCCCCTTCCCCTTCCCCCCACCCTTTCTAGGAGCCTAAAGATAGGAGCCCCTACAAAAATATGGTAAATTGTAAGCTTAGGATATAAGAAAAAAAATACCAAGAAGACTTGTTGATTGCTTTATTTGTTTAATTTATACGTTAATGATGTTGGAGTGAGGGCTGCTCCAGTGCTCCTCCTCCACCCGTGTCTCGAGTTGTTGCTCCAAGGCTCCCCCTCAAGGAGTCTCCCCATCGCGTTGTATGGCATGTGACAAAGGGAAGTGAGGAAGGAAGTGTTATGTCGATGCTCTGCTCTTGGGCAAAGGGAAGGTCGGCGGCGTGGCACTGGTGTGTGTAGTGGGACAGGAAGAGATGAGATGGTCAACAGGCGGACCAGCGAACATGGATATGTATGTGTGTGTGTGTGGGGGGGGGGGGGGTATGTGTGTGTGGGGGGTGTTTGTGTGGGAGGGTTGTGTGTGTGGGGGGGGGGGGGTTGTATGTGTGTGTGTGTGTGTGAGTGTGTGTGTGTGACAAATCGAGTGACGTGCAAGGTCATATGAATTGGATGAATAGTACATGCTGATGATTGTTATACAGAATAGTTGAAGTGTACAGATTGCGATGATATTCAATGGGAATAATCACGGCAACAAAAAGTATTATTGAAAATAGCAGAAAAGGCTATATATTCAAGGGACACACTCACACACACTCACACACACGCACACGCACACGCACACTCACACACACTCACACACACACACACACACACACACACACACACACACACACACACACATACATACATACCCACTCTCTCGCTCACTCTCTCCCCCTCTCTCTCCCTCTCTCCCCCTCTCTCTCCCCCTCTCCCCCTCTCTCCCTCTCCCCCCCCTCTCTCTCTCTCTCTCTCTCTCTCTCTCTCTCTCTCTCTCTCTCTCTCTCTCTCTCTCGCTCTCTCTCTCTCGCTCTCTCTCTCGCTCTCTCTCTCTCTCGTTCTCTCTCTCTAACTAATTAACTAACTAACTAACTAACACAAATACTCATCTCCTATCTTCTCTCTCCTCTTTCTCCTCTCCCTCTCCCTCTGTATCTGTCTTTTTTCCCCCTACCCCCTATCACCCCCCTCCCTCCCTCCCTCTCCATCTCAGTATCCGTCTGACCAACCCTGTCGGTCGATAAGCCTTGACTGCCAAGTAATGGGTGGTGGCCTTGGCAACGAGCTTGATGCTGGAACGCGGTCCGACTCGATAGAATGCAGCTTTTGGTGTGTGCATGTGTGTGTCTGTGTATATGTGTGTATGCGTGTGTGCGTGGGGTTTGGTGTATTCATTGGTAACATGGACAGGGACGATGGGAAAGGGGGTGGGGAGAGGCGAGGTGGGGGGAGGGGAGAGGATTGCAACGTCGTGATTTCTCAAGAATTTCCCTGTCAGAATGTGTCGTGTCGTGGAGGTAAACAAGTCACATACACCGCGCTGTTGGTTCCATTCGTGACTTGACTTGCTGGTATGTCTGTGTGCCTGTGTCGGTCCTCTTTTGCTTTGAGTGTTTGCGGTTGCGCGTGCAATTGAAATCTCTCAAGGATTCGATACGCATTTCCAGAATCTCGGGAGCCATTGTTTCGGAATATACCATTGCCATCCAAGAGGTCCTGCGACCCTACCCCTTCTCCCCCCCTTCCTTCCATCAATGAAACATTGTCCCTACTATGAGTGTTGGAATTGGTAGTTCAGTGCCATAGTAGCATGAACGCCGTCGATTTGTATCAGTGTTGTGAAATCTGTTATGAATTAGAACTCAGTAGAGTAAGGTTTGTTTATACGAACAAGATTCATTTCCGGAAAGGACTCGATAGGGACTGATTGAGTCCCCCTGAATCCAGGAACCGCACCGCACCGCCCGCCCGCCCGCCCAGCCAGTCCCCTCGACGAACAGGACAAGGGACACCGACGCTAGGGCACCGGCGGAGGCGGACGTGACGAAATCCACGGCGATAACAAACAGCCGACCGATAGCGACAGCAGCCGGATCTGTTTCCCCGCAAGCAGACCTTCCGTCGCGACGCGTGGCTCTGGCGTTTGCTCTGTTGTTGTTGCTTTGTTGTTGAGACCGGATTTAAAATGCGGTGGTTGTTTTGGTCGATGTTGGTGACGGCGAGACAAGGGTGGTTGTAGGAGGAGGGAGGAGGAGGGGGGGAGGGGAGGCAGGTCAAGGCCTTGCATTGTGATCAGCGTAACCAACCGCCCATGTGGCTGGCTACAGTAGGAGTGGGTCCCTCTTGTAAATTTTTTGTTTACATTTACATTCACAATATTGACAACAATTTAGGAATTTTCTTGCCGGCTTACTTTAAAAAAGAAATTCTGAAGCACCTCTCTTTCTTTCTCTTTTTTTCTCTTTTTTTCTCTTTTTTTCTCTTTTTTTCTCTTTCTATTGCTCTTCTCTTTGTTCTCTCTCTCTCTTTCTCTCTCTCTCTCTCTCTCTCTCTCTCTCTCTCTCTCTCTCTCTCTCTCTCTCTCTCTCTCTCTCTCTCTCTCTCTCTCTCTCTCTCTCTCTCTCTCTCTCTCTCTCTCTCTCTCTCTCTCAAACCCCCTCCCCCGAAATTTCCTCCCCTTATCCTCCTATCCCCTCCCGCTACCTGCCCATTCCCCCCACCCCACCCCACCCTCGTCCTTTGCCTTGTGGGTATAAGAGGGAAGGGCAACGTGAGAATTGGGTTGCCGATGATGGTGCCACATGACTGACTTCGTGGCACCACTAACTTTTATCATTGAGAATGTCCATGAAGCAATTAGTTTCATGTCTGTTATTATTTTTAAAAAAAAGTGCTTTCTACTGACCAGTCTTTGAAAAAAATAGGCATAGCTCGCTGTTCTGGCCAGTCATTTGTTATTGAAGGAACGGCTAGTGAGACCGCGTTAGAGTTTCATAAGGGGGGAGGGGGGGGGCAGGAGAGGGGCATCTATGCATTATGGAAGTGGTTTGTTGAGGCTGTTGCCTTTCGCGGACACTCCGGATTTAGCTTGCTGTACTGATTGTGTGTGCGTGTGTGTGTGTGTGTGTGTGTGTGTATCGTAAACTTGTAATTTTATGGCTGCACTGCTTGTGCGCGCGCGTGTGTGTGTGTTCTTTTATCGTAGGCTTGTAATTTTATGGAATTATTTGTTTATTTATATATTTCCTCTTCGTCTCCTTCTTCTTCTTCTTCTTCTTCTTCTTCTTCTTCTTCTTCTTCTTCTTCTTCTTCTTCTTCTCCTCCTCCTCCTTCTGCTTCTGCTTCTTTTTGGTCTTCTTCTGTGCTAATTTTATGGTACCCTACCCCCTCCCCCCGCCGCAAAAAAATAATAGGAAAATTGTGAAACAGCTTAACGTAAAAGTAGCACAACTATTAGGGGAAAAAAAACAGTATAGCTAGTTAGGTGGGGGGATTGCGTGGGGTGGGGGTAGAGTTGTGTGTGGGTGGGGGAGGGTAGCGTACGGGGTATGGGGGTGTACTGTGTATCTGTGCTGTACGTGAGGGGCTTCAGCTTAGAGCTTAAGCTTTAGGCACTACGGGGCCTACATCTGCCTGGGCCACGTGATTCTTTTGGGGAGGTGAACATCCCCTCAGCTGAAGGGCTCATTGCGGATTAGAAGAAAGCTTATTATTGATTTTATTGTAGTTGCTGTTATCAGCTGTTATCAGTAGGACTATCATTATCAGTATTACTATTATTAATATTATTATTATTATTACTATTATTATTACTATTATTATTATTATTGTTACTATTATTATTATTATTACTATTATTGTTATCATTATTAACATAATCATCATGATATAATTTAAACGAAAAAGAAACATCCTAATTAAGAAGGGTCGACGAAGGTAATGAAAAAGGGAGCGTGTTGTTGCGTCGCACCTGTTGCCCTTGCCTCATGGTGCTGACGCTTCTCATGGCGAAAAGTGAGGCGTTAGCAGCATCGGAATCGTGGCGTGGCTTGACTATTTACTTAGTTTTCTCCTGAGAGGCTTTTCTGGCTGGCTTGATTAAGCTTCTCCGACACTCAGGCCGTCCGACGTCCGTCATCCACACCATCCTGGGCGAGGCTGTGGGATCTTATGACCGTACCATAAACAGCGAAGACTCGTTGAAAGTCTGGGGGCATGAGTGCTCAAGATTTCTTCTTCACGAGGCGGTCACGTGAACAGCAACCAACCGACCTACCCCCTTATTCAACGTGGATGCCCCTCAGGATAGATACCCCACGACCTGCCTTTGACTGCCCTTGGTCCATGGGCGTGCGTCCTTCGTGGTGACATTACACAGTCTCTTTTTTCTTCTCTTTTTCTTCTTTCTTTTATTTTTTCCCCTTTAGCTAGAGTTTTGCAAGTCTAACTTAACCCGATATTAAGATGAGTTTTGTTATCCTTAATCTCCTCCCGCCTCGTATGTGTTCTTCCGCGATTTACGAAAACGACCTCCTAACGACCTCCGTCCCGTAGGATTCTTGGCCCTGCGCAGTCTGTGCAGGAGTCGTTCATGTACGGGGCCCCCCTCCCCTCCCTCCCTTGGCTCAAAAAAATTGTCAGATCAAACGCCCCCGAAATGCACATACCCGAGTGCATAATGATAAGGCCGACCCTTTTATCAACAGCCGTATAAACGGACCACACACAATACGGAGGGAGATGATAGAGAGTGTGATTTCGTCATATCGAGGCGAGGGGAGAGGACCGACCCCAGCCGCCCGACCGACCGCCCGCATGGCAAGGTGGCACATGTATTACATATTATACGCATCGGCTCGGTCATATCAGAGAGAAACATCCTGTTGATACGTCCACGCGGATGGGTCGGTTGCGGGCACTTGAACTCGCTCGCACCGAGTAATCAATACCAGAGGTGCAGCTGGGGCATGGAGGGTCAGATTGGGGTCGGCTTATGGTGGGAATTGCATTGCTTACGCTGCTCACTTGCTCTCTTGAAGGCGGTCGCGGTGCCTGCTTTTTGTCTTATTACCATTTTGTCCTTGTCTTTGTCCTTATTGTTGTTGTTATTGTTTGTTGTTCATTTTTACTGGTGTTATTATCATTATGATGAGGAGGATTATTGTTTATGATATTATAATTATCATTATTATTGCTGTTGTTGTTATTGTTATCGTTATCGTTATTGTTATTGTTATTGTTACCATTGTCATCGTCATTGTTATTTTTAATACTAATATTACTAATGTTACTGATATTATTATTATTATTTGTATTATTTTTTATTATTATTACTATTATTATTGATAATACTATTACTAGTATTATTAATAATACTATTACTATTATTTCTATTAATGCTAATAATATCATGATTATTTGTTATGGAAGTCTTGGACTTTACATATCTTCTGGATACAATAGAATTTCATTATCAGTGTGGCATGGAAACTCTGTACGTAATTGAGTTGTTTCTTGCATCGGATTTTGTCTTGATTCTTTTGTATCGAATTCCGAGACACGCATTGCTGCCCAGATTTCTCCAGGTGAAGGTTTTATTTTCTCCCAGTGCGAATCGGCGTCTCAGGGGATCGCATTTCCTTGAAGACGAACCAGTTTGAGGAGAGACGATCCCAAGACGGACGACGGACTTCTCAAACCCCTCTTACGCTCTGCTCTTTGCTTTCTTTCTCTCTTCCTCTCTCTCATACACACACACACACACACATACATGTGTATGTGTGTATTTATATATATATATATATATATATATATATATATATATATATATATATATATATATATATAACTATATATATGTGTGTGTATGTATGTATGTATATATATTATGTATGTATGTATGTATATATGTATATATGTATATATATGTATGTATATATATATATATATATGTATGTATAAATATGTATATATATATATATATATATATATATATATATATATATAATATCTGAGTAAAGGAACCTTCAAAATAAAAATATACAATAAACTGCAAGTCGTATGACCTCACTGCCTTTCGTAAGGGCTTATTGTGTAACGCCAGCCTGTGTTATCGTTGCAGGCTCCATATGTGCAATGTCCTCTGGTCATATACCTCGCCAGCACCATCATTATCACCATTATCCGTCTCCGTAATGCAGCCTCCGTTTGAAAGAGGTCGTTCCCGGATTTCATAACTTTTGAAAAAAACGGGAACATGAGTTCAGATATTTTAAAACTTGTAAAAAGAAAACTCGACCCATACACAAATACATAAGATGAGCGACTTTCAGGGCCTTCTCCCTCCGTCTCTTGGAAAGGCATTTACCCTGAATTCGTCTTAGGCAAATGTTGCAGGATAAAATATGGCTGGAGGAGTTGTGCACCTACTGAAGCCAAGACACTGATAAGGAGCAAGAGCAGGCGAAGGAGGTGCGTAGTTAGATGATAACGTGAGAGAGATAAGGATACGGGTGGATGTGGTTATAGAAGCTGCTTGACAGGATATTCAACCTAAGAGAAAGGTGTGTTTGAAAAAAAGAAATAAAGAAATATAGTATTGATTTCAAGATTATTCTTCATTGTGGGCGTAGGTGTGTGTGTGTTTGTTTGTGTCTGTGTGTTTCTACTTGTTTTATTCAATATCCTTAGTCACCGCACCCTTATTTTATCAGGATAGGGTAAGGAGAGAAAGAGGAGGGGGTGATGACGAGGCGGAAGTGACCGAGCCGCCTTGGACCGAGGCATCACATCCTGTACCGCCTTTCTGCAAAGTTCCTCTTGAATTAACTCCTCTTCTTCCTCGAGACAAACGAAGAGGTCGGAATGATATTTATGATAAATAAGAGAGATTTTAAAAAATGAAGGAAAATGAGAGAGGAGAAATGAAGTAAAAGTCTGGGGGAAAGGAGAAAGAAAGGAAAGCGAATGGCGGTTGAGGCGTTGCCATGACAACCGCGCCTGTTGAGTACACATGTACCGAGGCCATGAGTCAAAGCCGCGGTGTTCCCGCAGCTCCTTTGTCTGAAATATGCTCATTCTGTCACTTGTTTTTAGGTCTTCTTTCGCAACAACACGAGTATTTTGATGCAGCTATTGTTAAACACGCATTATTGGTGTGTTAAATGCTTATGATATATATTTATTTGATGTAGTCAGTTACTTTACATAGATGCATATATAAAGATAGGAACACTCGTGTTTACTATCAAAATGTCTGCCGGTATCAGTACCGCACCTACATCGAAATATCTATATGGTGTGTATGTACGTGCTATGCGTGTGCGTGTATGTTTTTTTTTATTATTATTACTTAATGATTTTGCTTTAGAACATGCTTTTAAATGTTTTCTCTTCTGAAATATTAATGATGACACGATAAATTTCCAGGGTTTTCTATCGCAACTTTTTCATCTTGAGGGAGAATAAAGTCAACATATTACCATTTGAAAGTAATCCGAGTATGTTATGTGCTTGCGAGAATGTGCAGTGTTCATTCTCCTCTGTATGTTGCTCTCTCTTGCGCCAGGAAACCCGTGTCACTATGGGGAGATTCTTGGTGTTGGCTGAGAATAGAGCTTTTTCTTCCTCTTCTTCTTCTTCTTCTTCTTCTTCTTCTTCTTCTTCTTCTTCTTCTTCTTACTGTTCCTCTTCTTCCTTTTCTTCTTCTTCTTCTTCTTCTTCTTCTTCTTCTTCTTACTGTTCCTCTTCTTCCTTTTCTTTTTCCTTTTCTTCTTCTTTTTCTTCCTTTTTTTATTATATTTCTACCTTTTCATCTTTTTTTCTTCTTCTCTTTCTCCTCCTCCATTCCTCCTATTCCTCTTCTCCTTTCTGTCCCTCTCTTCTCTTACTATTCTTCCTTTTCTCATTCTCCTCCCTTCTCATCCTAATTACCCTTTCAGTTTTTCTTTCACCCTTTCCTACCCTCGCTATTTCTCTCCCCCACTCCCCCCCTTCCCTTCCTCCCCCTCGCACATCTACCCACGTGCTGTTAGTCGAGCAGTAGAGGCAGTGATGTTACTGTGATGAACCTCGGTGCAACAGTCCATTAGTTTTGCCTGCAAGACCGTTGACTCTGACACGCACACACGCACAAACATGCACACATATAGACACACAGACGCCCTGTCTCTCTCTCTCTCTCTCTCTCTCTCTCTCTCTCTCTCTCTCTCTCTCTCTCTCTCTCTCTCTCTCTCTCTCTCTCTCTCTCTCTCTCTCTCTCTCTCTCTTTCTTTCTCTTTCTCTTTCTCTCTCGCTCCTTCGCTCCTTCCCTCCCCCCTTCTCCCTCGCTCCCTCCTTCGCTCCTTCCCTCCCTCTCTCCCCCTCTTTCCTTCCCTCCCTCTCTCCCCCTCTTTCCTTCCCTCCCACTCCTCCCCTCCTTCCTTCCCTCCCTCTTTCCCCCTCGCTCCTTCTCCCCCTTCCATTCCCTCCCCTCGGTGGCTTCTCAACACGTGGCTTTCCTTTCTCTCGCTTTCTGGCTTTCATCTCCCTTTCTCTCCTTCTTTCTCCATCCTTCCCTTGTTATCATTCAGTCCTGTCGCTTACCCCTTCGTCATCGTTCTTTCCCTCGATGTTCTTCTCTTTTATAATTGCTCTGCTTCTGTTTGACACTCACTGTCTTCATCTCCGATTGTCTTTGCAACTCAGTCTATGCTCCCTTTTGTTACGTTCTTTCTCTCTAGTCTTCTCTTTTTCTTCTCTTTCTTTCTTTTCTTCTCTCTTCTTTTCTTTCTCTCTTCTCTCCTCTTTATTTATTTTTCTCTTCTCTATTTTTCTTTCTCTTCCCTCTTTCTCTTCCCTCTACTTCTCTCTCTCACTCTCTATACTTTGTATCCCTCTTTTTATTTCTTTTTCTTTTCTCTTTCTATCTCTCTTCCCCTCTCCCCTGTTCTCCTTCCTCTCCAACTCCTAATCCGGGATGGGTGGAAATGGACTTACGTAAACGGTTCTCTCTCTCGAGTCTCCCTCTCCTTACCCCTCCACTCGCCCCCCCCCCTTCCATCCAAACCCTCTACCCTCCTCCCTCCCCCTCCTCCCCTCCTCCCTCCCTCCCTCCCTCCCCCTCCCTCCCTCCCTCCCCCTCCCTCCCTCCCTCCCCCTCCTCCCTCCCCTCCTCCCTCCTCCCTCCTCCACCCTCCGCCGTACCGGGCAGCCACCGCCACCATGTGAAAGTCGAGTCTCTCACAAAGAGCAGCCAAGTGCATGTGCACCGAACGCGGTGGTGCCCCTCCCCCCATACTCCACCCCCTCCTCCCTCCCACCCGTCTCCGCCGCCTCGTCCCTTGTTCCTCCATCCCTCCCTCCCTTTCCCTCTGTTTCTCTCTCTCTCTCTCTCCCTCCCCCTCCCCTCCCCCTCTCTCTCCCTCTCTCTCGCCCTCTCTCGCGCCCTCTCTCTCCCCCTCTCTCTCGCCCTCTCTTTCTCAGCCCCCCCCCCATCTCTCTCTCTCTCTCTCTCTCCGCCCTCCCCCCCTCTCTCTCTCTCTCTCTCTCTCTCTCTCTCTCCTTCCCTCCCTCTCTCCCTCTCTCTCCCTCTCTCTCCCTCCCTCCCTCTTCCTCCCTCTTCTCCCTCTCCCTCCCCCCACGTCTCACCATCTTCCCCCCTCCCTTCCCTTCACGTCCCTCCCTCTCCTATCAGTCCTTTCTCCCCCCCCCTCTCCCCCGCCCCCTCCCTCTCTCCCCCAAACACAGATCCCTTCCCACCTCCTGTCATATTCCCCCCCTACTCCCCCTACCCCCCTCCCCGTTGGCTCTCTCACCTTGAGCCTTTTCTCGGCCGCTTGTTTGCTTTCCTTCCCTTGGGCTGTGCTTGCTTCCTCGATTCCGCGCTGTGTAGACTGCATGGTATGTGGAGGTGAAATATTGTCTATGTGACTGATTTTTAGGATTATTGGTGCTGTTGTTGTTGTTTTGTTGTTGTTGTTGTTGTTGTCGTCGTCGTCAGCATTGTTAGTGTTGTTGTTATTGTTTTTATCATTATTGTTATTGGTATTGTTTATATCATTTTTTTAAATTAGCATTATTGGTATTACTATGATTATTGGTATTTGAATTAGCATTATTATTATTGCTGTTTTTGGTATTACCATTGTTATTGTTACTACTGGTATTTTTGTTATCATTATTATTATTACAATTGCTCCATTATCACCTTTATCATAGTAATCATTATCTATATATTATCATTACCTCCATCCCCAATATGTTTTCCTTATTGATATTTCCATTATTATGATCCTTGTTGCAATCCTCGTTATTATCTATTACAGTTGCAAGTGGCTCCGTTTTGCTTAGCGGTCCCCATAGCCTAAGGGGATTCTGTGTTGCCTTAATCCGCCACTGGCCTTAATAGTGTGTCTCATTCTTTCTTCTTCTTTTTTTTCTTGTTCCGTCTACTCTTTGTTGTTTTTGTATGCTTGTTTGCTTGTTTGTTGGTTGGCCTGCTTTCTCTTCTTTTTGTTTGGATTCGATATTTTGATTTCGGGCTGCTTATGGGTTGTTTATTTATTTCTCCCTCTACTTATTTATATTATTTTTTTCGTCCTTTTCCTCCCTTTCTCTCTCCACTTTTCTCTCCCTTTCTCCTTCTATACCTACTTCTTTCCCCTCCCACCCTCTATCCTTCCCCTCCCTCCCACGCTCTACCCTTCCCCTTCCTCTCTCTCTCTCTCTATCCTTCCCCTCCCCCCTTCTCTCCCTCTATCCTTCCCCTCCCTCCCTCCCACCCTCTATCCTTCCCCTTCCTTCCCTCTATCCTTCCCCTCCCTCCCTCTATCCTTCCCCTCCCTCCTTCTCTCCTTCTCCGTCGCCACCCCCACTATGACCCCATCTACGCCTCGCTTGATAGAGCCGGGATGGATTGAAACGTTGGCTGATCTTGCCTAATAAACGGTTGCGCTCGCCAATTGTAACTTTGAGTTGGTCCTGTCACTTCTCATTTCTCCCCCACTCCTCCTATCCTCCCTCCCTGCCTCCTATCCTATCCTCCCTCCCTGTCTCCCTCCTCCCCTCCCACCCATTCTCCTTCTCCTCCTCCTCCTCCTCCTCCTCTTCCTCCTCCTCCCCCCTCCCCCCCCCCCCCCCCCTCCCTCCTCCTCCTCCTCCTCCTCTCTTCCTCCCTCCTTTCCCCTCCTCCTCCTCCCCCCCCTCCTCGCTTCTTTGCCTACCTCCCCTCCGTCCCTCTTCGCCCTTCCTCCGTCCCTCTCCCCCTCCCTTTCCTCTCTTATTTCAACTCATTTCATCAACTTATTTCCTCTTTATTCCCTCCATTTTCTTACCCCTCATTTTCTCCCCCCCCTCCCCCCTCATTTTCCATCCTTCACTAGTTCTGCTTTCTTCCACACCTTTCTCTCCCATCTCCTTCTCCCTCCTGGATCCCTCCTATGCCCCCCCCTTCCCTCTGTGAATTTCCTCCACTCCTTCCTTCCTTTGCTTTCCTCCCTCCTACTTCTTTTCCCCTCCCTCACTCCCTTCTATTCTTCACTATCTCTGTCTCCGTTTCCTTCCTCTATTCACTCCCCTTCTTCCTTCCTTCCTTCCTCGTTAACTCTTCATCGGTTTTTTTTCCGTTGCAGTCTCTTATTTAGTACTTTTGTTTTATTTTTTTATGTGATTCATTTGCTCCTCTTTCATTCCTGTCTTTCTCCCTTAGTCTTATTTTTCTCCTCTTTTTTGACCTCCTCAAACACCCTCTGTTGTTTATATAGCATGGTTTTCCGTTGTTTTACCTACTCTCTCTCCCCTCCCTCACCCTCTCCCCCTGCCTTTTTTCTGTCACCTTTCCCTCTCACCTCTCCCTTCCCCTCTCACGCTCTGTCTCCTCTCTTCCCTCTCCCCCTCTTTCGCTCTCACTCCTCTCCCCTACTTCTCCTCCCTTCCTCTCCTTCCCCTTCCTCCTCTCTCCCTCTCTCCTCCCCTTCCTCTCCTATGCCTCCTTCTCTCCTCTCCCTCTCTTCTTCACCTCCCCCTCTCCCTCCTTCTCTCGCCCCTCTCTCCCTCCTCCCCCCCCCCATCCTCTCCTCCTTCTCCGCCCCCCCCCCCATCTTCTCTCCTCTTCCCTCCCCCATCCTCTCTCCTCCCCTCCGCCACCTGGGAGCACTCGTGTCATGAGACAAGGTTAATAGGAAATGTCAAAGAGTGCAATGTAGTGCCGTAACATCATCCTTCAGGTGGCACCGTGACACCGTGGCATTGCATCGTTGCCAGCCAGCCAGCCAGCCAGCGAGCAAGGCAGATAGCCCGGCACTCGGTCCGTTGTGGATTGGGGATTGGGAAGAGGGGAGAGGAGGGGAAAGGAAATGAAAGTATAAAGGCAGGGGGAAACGAGGGTAAAGGAAAGTAGAAAGGAAAGGAAAGGAGTAGGAGGTAAGGGAAGAGGGGGGGAAAGGAGGAGGGAAGAGAAGTGGAAAGAGGGGAAGGGAGGAGGAAAGGAAGGGAAAAGAGGAGGGACGAGAGGGGAGGGGGGTGGAGAGGGAGGGTAGAAGGCGGTTCTCAGGCGCATGCTTCGTGGCGTGCCCCCTAATCTCCTCCCCCCCCCCCGTTTTCTAACACGATCACGTGCTTCTATAAGGTTATTAGGGCCTGATCTGTGTCCGAACGACCTCAAAGGGGTTAAGGGGAGGGGGGAGAGGGGATGGGAGGGATATGAAGGGGGGGGGGTGGATATGAACCTCTTCCTGGTCGACCGTTCGACCTTCAGGCCTTGTATTTCGTGCGTGGTTTTCGGTTGTGTGGTTTCCGTTGTTGTTGAGTGTGGTTGCTGTGGTCTTGCCGTTGTTGATGATTTGATTGGTAGTTTGGTAGGATGGTTTTGGTTTGGTTCGCGTTATTTGATAAACGCTGTTTTCTTTCTTTCTTTCTTTTTCTTCCTCTTTTTTTTTCTTCTTCTTCTTCTTCTCCTCCTCCTCTTCCTCCTTCCTCTTTTTCTTCTCCTTCTTCTTTCTCCTTTTCTTCTTCATCTTCATCTTATTATTCTTATTATTATTATTATTTTCATTTACTTTTTCTTACTTTTTTTCTTCTCTCCATTTGTTTTGCCATTGCATTTTTTCCTACTTTGGTATCGTTAGTGTTGGATGGTTTTGTTCATGTTATTTAATAGAAAAAAAAATGTTTTGCTGTTTATTGTTCTCTCTCGCTGGATTTCTCTCAACATTTAGCAAGTTTTTTTCCCGCCATTTTTCGTTCCCTTTTGCGCGGTTTTTGCGAGGGCTTTCTCTTTGCGTTCGTTTTATATCCACCATGACCCTCCTTTCACTTCTTTTGTTACTTTTCGATCTTATTTTTGGGTTTGTTTCGACCGCTCTTGTTACCTTGTTTTTTTTTCCCTCTTCCTCTTTTTCCATGCTTTTGTTTGTGCTTTCTTGCATGCGATTTTAAGAATGTGAAACTATCTTGCGTGTTATTGTTCCCGTACGCGCTCCCATTTGAGGATACTAGATTTTTAGATTTCTTCCCTCGTCCTTTATCATAGAGGTTGCTAGATTTTTAGATATCTTACCTAGCCGGATGAAGAGGTTACTAGATTTTTAGATTTTTATCTCGTTGGATGTAAGGGTTATTACATATACGTATTTTTCCTTTGCGTTATGTTAAAAGATTATTTGATGTTAAATTTTGGGAATTTCTGTGTTACTAGCTCAGTGCAAGACCGAGATTAGACAATTTTGGAATTGATATAATAGATTTTATAAATTCCACACTTCCCTTTGGAGAAACAATAAACAGAAGGCTAGATGTTTGGATATTGACGTTGTAGCACCTAAATATTTTTAAAATTAATCGTTGGTGTTTGACATTGCAGTAATAGATATTTAGACTTCCACATAAGGATTCGAAACTACAATACTTTTACTTCCATTTCCCTCCAATCGAAACAATACTAGATTTTTAGACTTCCATTTCCCTTCCTGTAACACCTAAATACGAGAGTTTTAAAACTTCCTTCCCCTCCGGTCCCCACTTCCTTTCGAAACTACAATACTAGATTTTTAGACTTCCATTCCCCTCCCCCCTCCTTTCGAAACTCCAATACTAGATTTTTAGACTTCCATTCCCCTTCCCCCTTCCTTTCGAAACTAAAATACGAGAGTTTTAGACTTCCATTCCCCTCCCCCCTTCCTTTCGAAACTAAAATACGAGAGTTTTAGACTTCCATTCCCCTCCCCCCTTCCTTTCGAAACTAAAATACGAGAGTTTTAGACTTCCATTCCCCTCCCCCCTTCCTTTCGAAACTAAAATACTAGTTTTCTAGACTTCCATTCCCCTCCCCCCTTCCTTTCGAAACTAAAATACTAGTTTTCTAGACTTCCATTCCCCTCCCCCCTTCCTTTCGAAACTAAAATACTAGTTTTCTAGACTTCCATTCCCCTTCCCCCTTCCTTTCGAAACTACAATACTAGATTTTTAGACCTCCATTCCCCTCCCCCCTTCCTTTCGAAACTCCAATACTAGATTTTTAGACTTCCACCCCCCCCCCCTTCCTTTCGCCAACTTTGAATGTAGAGAATGAACTCACTGCAACACCCACGGACCGGGACCTCAGACGTACCAGGCGAATGCTCCCTCCATTGCAGGTATTTCGGCTATGCGGTCTACAGTCCGCACCGGAAATCCGAGGATATTTATGGCGGAGAGCACTGTTTTTATTATTTTTTTTATTTTCTTTCTTGCTTTTGGTATGGGGTTCGGGTATAGATTGTAGGTCGGGATTTGCGTTGTTATGAAATATTTATTTATTGTTGCGGTTGCTGTTACAATTATCGTGGCCATCATCATCATCAATCTCCGTCATAATTTTTACTATCATTATTGTTTTTGTTTTGTAATTTTACTTGTCATTAATATATGAGTTCCCAAATCTCCTCATCTGCAATCACCTCCCTCCTCCTCCTCTTCCTCCTCCTCCTCCTCCTCCTCCTCCTCCTCCTCTTCCATCCGCCTTTTCCCCTGCTCCCTCCTCTACGCACACGTACATACAGAGAAATAAGTAAATACACAGATGAATAGATAGATAAATAGATAAAATAATGAAAAGACAAAATAAAATAAATGCATCAGAAAGAAAGAACAGATAAACAGTTCGAATAATGAGCGAATTGAAAAGGAACGAGTCACCCAACCTTGAATCTGGGTGCGTTGCCAAGCTCACCTCGTTCTTCTCGGTATTAGGGAATTTTTAGCAGGTTTATCGAGTAGGGGGGAGGATGGGCGGGGAGAGGGGAGGGGGTAAAAGAAAGGGTGAGGGGAGAGGGGATGGAGGGTTGGGGGGATGGGAGGAGGGGCGTGTTAGGTAGCTATGTGTGTGCTTACAGGTGTATGTAAACTTGGTGGTGGAGGAAAGGGGGGGGGGAGTGGATACCTGTGTGTGCGTACGGGCACGCATGCGTGTTTTACCTTGTCATATAGTTCTTTGTTCGTTTTTTTCCGTTCTTCGTTTCACTTTTCTTATGTGTATTTTCTTCGCCATGCTATTTTTATTCATCTTAGAATGCTTCTTTTCTTATTTCTCTCTTTTAAGTTTTATTCTTCATTTTCTTTTTTCTCTCTATCTCTCTGTCTCTATCTCTATCTCTCTTTTTCCTTCTTTTCTCCACTATTCTCCTCGTCCTCTTCCTCATTATCGTCTTCCTCTCTTCTCGTCAACATCTTCTTCCTCATCCCATCTCCCCTCCTTCCTCTTCCTCCGCCTTCCTAAATCTACAACTTCATATCATTATTATTATTCCTCCTCCTCCTCTTCTTCTTCTATATCTTCTTCTTCTTCTTGCTGTTTCCTCCTCGTGAAAATTCCTCCCCCAAGTCATCCTCTCGCACTCGTTCAGGCACTTGGCATGTTCTTCACGAGAGAACATTTTAGAACAGTTGAAAAGAGACTCTCGCGAGCTGGGTTGATGTGCATTCTGTTCTCTCGCACCTGTTTCTTTGTTCTTTGTTCTCTGTTTTCGTCTTCTTCTTCTTCTTCTTCTCCTTCTTCTTCACCTCTTCCTTTCTTTTTTCGTTTATTTTTTTCCTGTGCTTCTTTTCTTTCGTCTTCCCTCTTTCTTTCTGTATCATCAGAATCATTAATGTTGTTGTTGTTGTTGTTGTTGTTGTTATTGATGTGATTTGTTTTACTTCTTTTTCTCCTTCTCCTGTTTCTTCTTCTTCTTCTTCTTCTTCTTCTTCTTCTTCTATTCAGCACCGTTTATTTATTTTATTTTCATCTGATGGTAGTGATGTTATCTTCCTTTCTTTCTTTCTTTCTTTCTCTCTTTCTTTCTTTCATTGGATTATTTCGTTTGTTTATCTCTTTTGCTTTGCATCCTCATCGCCCCTTAGCCGGCTGTGTGTGTCACGTGTTCTTCTCTTCTTGTTTATTCTCGTTTATTGTCGCGTCCTCCCTCACTTATTATCCTCATTTCACGCAACAAAAGCAAATTTCACGCTTCATTTCCTCTTTAGCTCCTCCCTCCTCCACTCCCTTTCCTTCTCCACTCTCTCCCTCCTTCCCTCCCTTCTCCATTCCCTCCTTCCTCCACTCTCTCCTTTCCTCCTCCACTCCCTCCCTCCATCTTCCACTCTCTCCTTCCCTCCCTTTCTCCCTTCTCCACTTCCTATCTCATTCCCTCCCTCCCCCCTTCCTTCCTCCACCCCAACCCCACCCACCCATAACGTAGGAGTGACAATTTCTGGCAGACAGAAATAATGATAAAAAGAAATGGACAGGATGTGGCACTGGGGCATCCTGTCCTCTGATACCCACTCCCTCGCCCGTCGGTGGTCACTCACTCACTCACTCACGCCCGTGGCATTCTCGAGCCCGCGATTTGCCCTATCCTCCTCCTCCCTCTCCTACTTCCTTTTCTCCTTATCCTTCTCCTTATCTTATCTCCACCTCCTCATTCTCTTACTTCTGCTCCTCCTTCCCCTCTCTCATCTTTCTTCCCCCCTCTCTTCCTCCAAACCGTCCCCCTTCCCCCTTCACGGCGATCGGAAGTGCTGTAAATAGTCTCTATGGGCTGGGCATGGGCACAAGTGGGTACCTTGGTCGATATATCTCCCCCCCCCCCATCCTCCTCCGGCTCCCCGCCCCGTGACTGATGTACGAGCGTTTGCGTGCGTGACTGACGTGCATGATCTCTGTACAAGGTGTAATGGACGCGGATCATGTCCTATTAGAGCTCGGCGGGGGGCGGTGGGGATCCTTTTAAACTTTTTAGAAGGGGAAGTTTTTATTTTGTTCTTTAGTGTCGTATTTATTGTTGTTGTTGTTTTTCGTTGGGGGAGGGGAGTGAAGAGAGAGGGAGAGGAAGAGAGAGAGAGAGAAGGAGAGGGGGGAGAGAGAGTGAGTCTGTGTGTGTGTGTGTGTGTGTGTGTGTGTGTGTGTGTACACATATGCATGTGTTAGAATATCTTGTCTTGTATGCATGTATATCCCTCCCCCACCCCCCTCCTCCTGTAAAGTGAAAAGAACAAATATAAATCACCCCCCCCCCGTACCCCAACCTCCACCTTGGGCCTCGTTCATGGCAAGGTCGCCTCGGGGTCTGCTTATAGATTGCATGACTCGAGAAGACTTAATTGGTGGAGGCGATTTATCAGGCTATCGTGCCAAGCTTGCCTGGCATATCTCATGGCACTGCGACACGTTTTAATTGCACGTTGCCCACGGAAAAAGGCGAGCAACTTGAAGAGCCACACACGCAGCGCTTGCCTCGTCTCGCTGTGGGGTTGTTGTGCCTTCGCCTTGTGTCTTGCTCTCTTATGTGTTTTATTTACTTTGCTGATTATCTGCTCTCTTGCCATCCCTCCCCCTCTTTTATTGTGTTTTCTTCCATTCTTTACCTCTCTCTCTCTCTTTCCCTCCCTCCCTCTCCTCTTCCCCATTCTTCCCTTTTGCCTTCTTTTCATATCTCTTCCTTCTCTCTTTTTCCCACTCTTTCTCTTTCGTTCTCTCCTCCCTCCTCCCGTCTTCACCCTACTTCCCCTCCTCCTCCTCCTCCTCCTCCTCCTCCTCCTCCTCCTCCTCCTCCTCCTCCTACTCCTCCTCCTACTCCTCCTCCTTCTCCTTTCACCTCTCTCTCCCTGACTATCTCTCCATCTCCCTCTCTCCTCCTGTCCGCTGTCATCTGTCCGAGTCAAGCAAGGCATTTTCCTGTCATGGCGACGTTGCCTTTGCGAACGCCTGGGAAGTTTACATGTTACGTTCTACTCGTCACGGACGTCATATGACAAAAGGCTTGCGACCGGGGCGGAGGTAGGGAGGAGGGGAAGGAGGAAGGGGGAAGGGGAGGGGGAGGGGGAAGGGAGAGGGTTAGGAGGAGGAGGAGGAGGAGGAGAAGAAAAAGTAACGAGGAGGAATTGAGGCTAGAAGAGGGAGGGAGCGGTAAAGAGGAGAAGGAGAAAAATGCAGAAGAGGGAAGGAGAAAGGAGAAAAGGAGGAGAAGGAGAAGGAGAAGGAGGTGAAGACGGAGAAAGAGGAGCAGGATGAGAAAGAGAAAAAAAATTGAAAGAAGATAATGAGAGACGAATGAGAGAGCGACAAAGAGGAGGAAGAGAAGAAAGAGAAGGGAGGGAGAGAAGAGAGACATTGTTAAGACGCTGGGGAAAATGACTCACAGACAGCCAGCGGGCAAGTATGACTAATAACACCGACTATTCTGACGTGTTCCTGAACAGACGTCTTGAAGGAATTTAGTCCACGCTCAATAAAAGAAAAAAAAAAAAGGGGGGTGGGGGGAATGAATAAACACCCGGAAATCAAGATGGTTATCTTTACATATATAGAAAGAGCTCTCTACAAAAAAAAAATGATTAGCTTTGGAAATGAGGCCTGTTGGACGCGTGTATGGAGAACTGCTGCCTACCAACAACCACTTCCCGGGTGAGTGACACGGAGAGTCTGCCGTAGCCTCTAGTCCCGGCAACATCTTGTGAATGTGGATTAATGACCACGGTGTCGTTTGTTGTTCGGATTAGTTCAGAATGGTTGGTGCGGTTTCGTTTGTGTTAAGCCGGTTTTTTTTTTTAATTCTTTCTTTCTTTCTTTTTATCCTTTTGTTGTTGTTGTGCGCGTCTGGTGGTGATGTCAAATGACCCGTTGATGTTTTCTCGTTTCTCTCCGTCCCTCCCCCTCTTTCTCTTCCTACACTCATATATATATGTGTGTGTGTATGTGAGAGAGAGAGAGAGAGAGAGAGAGAGAGAGAGAGAGAGAGAGAGAGAGAGAGAGAGAGAGAGAGAGAGAGAGAGAGAGAGATAAAGATAAAGAGAGTGTGAGTGATCATATTAAATATAATTAAACACCGATGCATACAGGAACGCAAACACGCCCACGGGCGGAACGAAAGGGCGCCCATCCAACGCCAGAAAGCGAAGGCTGATATCCAGCCAGCCACTCACGCCCACCAACGGCTCCTCAAACCTTCGTGTGTGTGTTTGTGTGTCCTGCGACGCATACCTGCCGCTAAGGTGACACTCCAATCGCCGTCAGCGTCTCGCTCGCTCCTTGCCAGAACCGGCGTGTCCATCGTCGCGTGTGGCTTTTCTTTTTTCTTTTTTCTTTTTTTTTTTCTTTTTTTCGTTTTCTGATTTTTCTTGTTTTTTTCTTTTTCTTTTTTTTTCTGTTTCTTCTTATTGTTATTTTTGTTTTTCTGTTTCTCCTTATTGTTATTTTTCTTTCTCTTTTGTTTCTTCTTATTTCCTTCTCATTTTTTATTCATTTTTTCTTATTCTTCTTTATATCCTTTTTTTGTTTTGTCTTTATTTAGGGTTAAATTCGATTGGGTTTCTCATATTCTTTTTATTCTTATTTTATTCGACTATTTTATTCCTCGGTTAGTCTTTTATAAATGAAGATGATGATGATGAATGATAATGATAATGACTATTATCATAATCACATTCATAAAAGTGATAGTAATAATGATGGTGGTGATTATTATTATTAGTAGTAATGATATTATGGATTTAATGATTATTATTATTGGCGGTGTTATTACTAATATTATTTTTACTATAATTATTATTATTGTTGCTACATGTCTTCCAACGCGATCTCCTATTTCGGGTCGAATGAGAGGTCGTGTATTGAACCCTTTGCCAAAATACATTATTAGAAGACTTTAAAAGAAATAAAAAGCACTTCTCTATATAGCTTAGTACTGGAAACTCCCCATCGCATCCACATAAAACTTCCGAGAAGTTCCCACCGCTCGGGCATTCGCAAATAGCCCGGGGGAGGGGGGTGGGTGTAAGGGGGAGCAGCGGGCATTTGTACCATCCGGGTGGAGGTGGGGCTGGGGTGGGGGTTGGGAGGGGGGGTTCTGTGTACTAGGGTGTTCTTTTGAGTGTTCGTTCTCAAAGGCAGGGGTCTCACCTGGTTCTGAACTCTTGATTAGCTGAGCTATGTCTTGAACACCTGGCTTGGCGCTGCGTGGGGAATGGATGCTTGGCTAGATCGGGTTAGTTCTATTTCGGGTCTGGGTTGTATTTCGTTATTTGTCCATTTGTCTGTCTGTCTGTCTGTCTCAGATGCGCTTTCTCGTGTATATATTTTTGTTTTTTTTTCTCTCTCTCGGCCTTTTTTTCTGTTCCTCCTCCTCCGTTTCCTCGGTGTCTTTATCACATGTCTCATTTTTGTCAGTTTCACCTTGAACTTTCTATTTATTTATTTTATTTATTTATCTATGTATTTATGTACATCGGGTCACATTTACTCTTTAGTCACACTCCCCCGTTTTATGTTCTGTATCTTTCTTTTGTTTTCTCCCACATTTGCTTTCCCTCCGAAGTTTCTCCTTTTGCCCCCCCCCCCCCACCACCACACACACACATTTCTTTCCTTCTACTACCTCCTCTTATATCCCCCCCCCCCCATTTATTTCCCTCTCCTCCATCTCCTCTTTTGTTTCCCCCTCACATTTATTCCTCTCCTCCGCCTTCTCCTCTCCTCCGCCTTCTCCCCTCCTCCGCCTTCTCCTCTTTCGTATCCCCCCAAAAACATTTATTTCCCTCCTCTGCCTTCTCCTCTTTCATTTCCCCCCACATTTATTCCTCTCCTCCGTCCCCCCCCCCCCATTTATTCCCCTCTCCTTCATCTCCTCACTTGTTTACCCCTCACATTTATTCCTCTCCTCCGCCTTCTCCTCTTTTATTTCCCCCCACATTTATTCCTCTCCTCCGTTTCCCCCCACATTTATTCCTCTCCTCCGTTTCCCCCCACATTTATTCCTCTCCTCCGTTTCCCCCCACATTTATTCCTCTCCTCCGTTTCCCCCCACATTTATTCCTCTCCTCCGTTTCCCCCCACATTTATTCCTCTCCTCCGTTTCTCCCCACATTTATTCCTCTCCTCCGTTTCCCCCCACATTTATTCCTCTCCGGTTTTCCCCCCACTATTCCTCTCCGTTTCCCCATTTATCCCTCCGTTTCCCCCCCCACATTTATCCTCTCCTCCTATTCCTCTCCTCCGTTTCCCCCCACATTTATTCCTCTCCTCCGTTTCTCCCCACATTTATTCCTCTCCTCCGTTTCCCCCTTTGTCCTTCTTTTCAAGGAAAAAAGATTGGCACCGCAGCTGTGTGTGCCAGTGTGCCGCGCCGCGCCGCCAAATGCAACATGCCATTATAGATGCAGGGTACTTGTTGCTGCCCCGTCTCGAGTCTGGTCGGAGGGAGGGAGGGGAAGGGAGAGAGGGAAGGAAGGAAGGAGGGAATAGAGACTAGAGGGAAGGGGAGAGGGAGAGGGAGAGGGAAAGAGAAATGGAGAAAGAGGGAGAGGGAGAGGGAAAGAGAAATGGAGAAAGAGGGAGAGGGAGAGGGAGAGGGAAATGGAGAAAGAGGGAGAGGGAGAGGGAAAGAGAAATGGAGAAAGAGGGAGAGGGAGAGGGAAAGAGAAATGGAGAAAGAGGGAGAGGGAGAGAGAGAGAGAGAGAGAGAGAGAGAGAGAGAGAGAGAGAGAGAGAGAGAAACAAATACAAAGAGAGTGAATACGAATAGAGAAACCATACAAAAGAGGACGAAGAAGGGAATCAGACGGCGGTGAGCAATTCCCGTAGATTTCGTCAATCCCAAGAAGGAAGTCAAGAAGGATCTCGACAAGGTTAACTTCCTGCTTCTTTCTTCTTCTTCTTCTTCTTCTTCTTCATTTCATTTCATTTCATTTCATTTATTTCTTTTTTTTTTTTTTTTTTTTTTTTTTTTTTTTTTTTTTTTTTTTTTTCAACAATCATTTTTTTCGGTGGACTAGATAAAACAATAGGCCAGTCAAACAGCTTACGGAATACGAGGCAGACAGAGAAAGAGACAGACAGACAGACAGACAGACAGACAGAGATAAAGACTTTCTAACCCCCCCCCCCCCTCTACCAACTGACAAATCACGAGGTAGACAGAAGAGGAGAGAGACAAACAGACAAGAGATAAAGAGAAAGAGAAAGAGAGAGAAATCTCCAGAGTATGGACGCGTGTCTCTTGTCTTTCAACGAGGAAGAGATATTTGGCAAGAGAGAGTGATTGAGCATTCAGCGTCCGAGGCACATGGCGTGAGTGGCAGGCGAGAGAAATGCGTGTCTGCGATGGAGGAAAGGGATCTATCTATCTGCTGGACGAGTTCTGAGAACGATGACCAGGAGGCAGGATGAGCTAAGCAAAACTTTGGTTATTAAAAGGGCGTAAACAAAGAAAGAGAGGGAGGGTGGGAGAGGGAGGGAGGAGGGAGGAAGGGAGGGAGAGGGAGAAGGGGAGGGAGAGAGAGTGAGAAAGAGAAAGAGGAAGGGGTGAGGCAGAAGTGAAGGCAAAAGCAAGGGCAGAGGAATGTGAAAAGGATAGAAGTTGAGGCGATGAAGTTGTCGCGGATGCAGGTTTTTAGGTCGCCTTTAATAAAAGAAAGAAAAAAAAAACTTTTTTTCTTTGTTTGCTTTTAAAAACAGCAAAAATATCAACGCAAAGTCGATAACTCATGCGGTAACAAGGGACAGGGGGAGGGGTGTAAAGACCGCAAATTCCCAAGGATTGGAAAGGGGAAAGGGGAGCAAAGGAGAGGGATTGGCAGTGGGGTGATGATTAGACAAGAGACAGACAGACAGACAGAAGCTCTATCTATAACCAAAAATTTCATTGAGTTTCCTATCAAAGCACG
Source organism: Penaeus japonicus (assembly GCF_977035675.1). Classification (NCBI taxonomy): domain Eukaryota; kingdom Metazoa; phylum Arthropoda; class Malacostraca; order Decapoda; family Penaeidae; genus Penaeus; species Penaeus japonicus. Next base: position 35,228,638 of record NW_028234410.1, read on the forward strand.
TGCAGTCAAGTCAAAACAAAAGTTTTAAAAATGTCATTCGTTGGTAAGACTAGAAAGCTTAAAGAATCCCGGGGTGTGCGTTCGGGGTCTATATACGAAATGTACACTGTGCTTGGTGTGCTCGCCGTGTTCGCGTGAGTAAGATATACTCGTCATACTTCTTCATGTCTTCGGGGATTTTCTAATTCCAGGCTACGTCTTGTGAGTTGGATCTACATTCTCCGATGTTTTATATATATTGTTTTGTTTTTTTTCTTCTTCTTTTTTACATTTTCGTTATCACACGTGGAAGAGGATGACGAGAGTGTCAGGTACGAAGATCTGGAAATAGGTCGGATCATCTCGAATTCACTTTTTATATCACCTGTAAAGAAATATGTTTGAATGTTTTTGCTTCTTCATGTCGCGTGTTTCTTTCTATCTTTTTTCTTTTCGTTTTTCGATTTTCTTTCTTTTTCATCCCTTGCCTATCATGTTTCTACTTATTCTTCTCCATCACGATAAAAAAAAATCTCGATCACATCTTTTTTTTTCATAGCCATAATCATCGCCTTCATATTCGCCCTTTTTTTCTTTTCTCTTCTTTTCTATTTCTGTGTTTGTTTGTTTCTTGTATTTTGTTGCTGTTGTTGACACCATTTTGGCACGGCCGGCACGGCACGCTCCGCTATCGTTATCGCACTTCAAGCTGACTAACGACCTGACAAAAAGAGAGAGGGAGAGAATGGACGCGGGATATTTATAAAGCAGTATGTATAGTAAACAATAGAGTGGGGGGAGGGGAGGAGAGGGGGTGTAAAGAAGGAGGAAAGGGATGAGGGAGGGGGAGGGGGGGAATGGTGGAATTGTCTGTTAGTCGGCACCAGATGTACATACCGAGATTGGGAGGGGGAGGGGAAGGGGGAGGGGAATGGAAGGGGATGAGAGGAGAGAGGAACGGTGGGGGAGGAAGAGCTGGGGTGCTCCTCGCTGCGAGAAAGTGACAGTGAAAGAATAGTGAAACTTTTGTAAGGTTACCGCGCTGTCTTGGTGTGCCGAGTGTATGTATATACCTGCTGTTGCGCGCGCCAGAGTGGTCGCGTCGGGGCGGCACTGCGGTGGACCAGCGGGAGGTTACGGCGAGGCCAGTCGGAAGGACGAGGATCCGTGGTGGCGGTGACGACGAAGGGGGGGGAGTGTCCTTCGCGGGGGACGTTGGTGTCTCCCGGGTGTCCTGGATCGGCACTGGATGTCCGACTGTGGAATGAGGTGTCCGAGAGTGGAATTCCATGTCCCCGAGGTGGATCCTGATGTCCTAAGGTAGCATTGGGTGTCCTTCACAGTTGGTAAATGATGTCCTAATGGGTCTGAGCAGTCTAGGGGGGGAAAGGGAGTGAGGACACGGGTGGGACACTTGATTTAGTCTGTGTTTGAGTGACGAGACAAGTGTGATACTTTCTGCGAAGGGAGAGTGTCTGTGGGGATGGAAGCAAGTGTGTGGTTTTGAGTGTATGTGTGTCTGTGTATGTATGTGCGTGCGCGATTTGATTTGGCCACTGGAGTTGAGTGTTTTGTTACCCGCACGTGCTTGCAGTAGCATTCTCACGTGTAGTCTAAATTAGCTTCTGTTTACTAGCCAGGAAAAACTATTCCAAATAGCAGAACAGAGGCAATGCTAAAGCAAAACGAACCGTGACCAGATTCGTGTCTGTGCTTGCTTTGTGTGTGTGTGTGTGTTTGTGTTTACTATTTAGAGAAATAGATAGATAAATAGATATAGATAGATAAATAGATGTGTGTTTGCATGCTTGTGTGCATGATGTGGTCATTAGGAAAGCGACCAGGGAAGATTACCTGTGGATTACCTTGTTCTTGGCCCGTGTCTTAGCTATGTTTCAGTTAGAAAGAACGGGAAAAAATGATACATAGTTTGCCCGGGCCGACTTGGTTAACTGTTGGCCTCCGCGCTTGAAAAGGCTGAGGAAAATTGCGTTTTATGCTTGGCAGGGGACTCTCATAATGACCGCTCTGATGCGATTATGCTAAGCGAATTTCCCTCTCCGTGAAGTGGCGTGGGTTTTGGAAAAGATGAGAGGAAGAGGGATGGAGAGAGAGAGAGAGAGAGAGAGAGAGAGAGAGAGAGAGAGAGAGAGAGAGAGAGAGAGAGAGAGAGAGAGAGAAAATGCGAGAAAAAGGCTGGATGTCTTAATATTGGCCGAAATAGTGCTACCCCTCCATTTTTTTCCCCCGAAAGATTCCTTTCTTCTACCTGCCAGATTTTATTTCAACTCACAGAAATAGACCTTCCGTGTCCTTGAGAAGGATTTTGTCATTTTAGTTTCAGTTTGTTTCCTTTTCCTCTTAGGTTTAATATCTGTAAGAATTGTGATATGGTTGATTGAATCGGTCGCCTAACCACAAGCAGGTGTGTTTTGCCTGACACGTGTAATGGGGAATGGGTGTGCGGAGATGTGGGGTTTATGGGAACCTTGTTCGTTTTATTTTCTGTATTTTCGTTTGGATGCTCTCTCTCTCTCTCTTTCTCTCTTTCTCTTTCTCTTTCTCTTTCTCTTTCTCTCTCTCTCTCTCTCTCTCTCTCTCTCTCTCTCTCTCTCTCTCTCTCTCTCT
>NW_028234410.1:35236244-35241244 GCF_977035675.1 Penaeus japonicus
ATAAGTTGTATTTTTTTTATCTCAGGGTGTTTCTACTCCTCTTTTTTGGGGGGTGAAGGTATTAAATAAAAACTGGTAACTATTTTTTGTAGATATTCCACACAATGTATTCTCTATATAACTGTGCACAATAATTGAAGTAAAAGTAAGGATTTAATGGGTGTGTATTACTCAGAGATTTTAAAGCTATCAGATTTGACCGTGTTAGTTAACTAGCTATTTAGTTGTTGTTTTACTCAAGTACAGTGGTTATTATAAAGTGTCAATTTTGGTAGATATTTATTGCTAATAAATCAGAAATTTCATTCACTGTATCTCAAACCCACATCTCCTTGATTTGTAAATGTTTAAGACTTCTTTTGGAAATTTATTTAAAGTATTGATAAGTATTTTTTATATATATTCCACTCAATTTTTCTCTATGTAACTGTACACAATAATTGAAATCAAAGTGAGAAGAGTTGAATGGTTATATAACAATTGTTCTGTAACAATAGGAGATTTTCAATAGTTTGATAAGACTTTTTACCCCAGCAGTAATTAAAGGTATGTTGTCTATACTAGAACATTCATTAATTAGGTGATTCATATCTTTATCAGACATCTTGTTAGCTAGAAAAAACATGATGTGAAGTAGTATTTTTAAGTAGATTTAAAAACAAAAGAGACTCCTTTTATGTATATGGAGAAGCAACTGCCAAAACTACATTACAACATTACTGTACTACATTAGTTCCCAAAGGCTTTCTTTATGAGTTGATACCAGATATCATATTATATGAAAATCAGCATTCTAGAGGGTAGAAAGTCTGACTTTTTGAGTCTGTATGCATGGTTGGTCTGAGAAATGAAGGAGGGAGGGTGCTCTTTTGCAGTTATCCCTCTAGAAGTACCATACATTATGTCCAAATTTTCCATACAATCTTGTATCTATCTTGCATTCAGTAGATATCACAAATCTCACTGGTGAGGCAATTTCATTATCTCGCTATAATTTTGCAGGTTCTTGGGTTTCAATACCTTCAGCGCATATCAGCGAGCCAGATACTCTGCAGTGAAAATCCTTGGCCGTCACTTTGCCCAGCGAGATAACAACAGTGCAGCAAACAATAATGGAGGAGTACCTGGAGCCACAGCCAATGTGGCTACCATCAGCTCTGAAGTCTTGGTTGATATGAATGCCAGTAGTGGTTTGTCAAAGTTGCCTGAATCTGCAATATAATGCATAAGAAGGAAAAGAAATATTTTATTCAAATAAAGACTATTGATTAGAATGGATAAACAGAGTGATTGTTATCCTTCGTGTTCACAATGCATCCTTGAAAAACTAGAAAAATATGACTGCAGTAATGTAGAAATTGTATGTACTGTATTTGTGTGGCCAGACATGTTGACCTAGCAATACCAAGTAGTGTCAGTGTAGAAACAGACCTTTGGCAATAGAAGGTGATAAAGTAAGTACATTTGATGCATAGATTTTGGGAAATGTGTTGGTGTAGAAGTAGAAAAGAGCATTAGTGTTGGCTAAACTATAATTACGAATGTACTGTTACAAGAGTGAGTATCTGAATATCCAACCAGTCTATTTAAAGTTGTGGTTTAATTTTTAAGCCATGAACTTCATAAAGCTATTAACATAGCACCTAAACTAAAAAACTACACAGTGATTTTTTGGTATGAGAAACAGTCCATAGTGGAACTGAAAAGTATGTGTGGAGTATTCCTGTCCAAATCACAGCTGAAAAATAAAAGGGTGCCAAGAAATATACAAATTCATTTACAGGACAAAAAATAGAGCTCCTATTATTTTAGAGGATGCCTGACTTCGAATATGGACAGTTTCATTACTAGGTTTCTTTCTGATATATAGCAGTCTGTATATAAAGTAGAGGAGAAGTGTTTTTTTTTTTCTCTCTCTCTCCATGTAAATGTAGTTTGAGAATTACAGCTGGAGTCATAAAGGGATTTCCTTCACACAAGTCTTGTAAAAGTTCTCCAAAAATTATCTGAATGTAAAAGATCAAAGTCCTTTCATCAGATAAGGAGAAAGACAAAGAACTTTTCTTTAAGATAGATTCGAAATTAAGAGCAGCTTTATTTTTATTTACAATACTGGAAGTCTTCTTGTTGTAAATGTTCATAACAAGTATGACTTTACATGACTTGTCACTATCCCTTGTTCATTTTGGTAAGATGAGTCTGTATATGCCATTATTAATGATGAGAATATGAAAACAATTCACATACACTAGGCTTTTTAAAAATGTAGATGAAAGATAAGCAGTATTAGAACTTAAACTAAGTAATGTTCATGCAATACAGAAAATTCGCAAAGTCGTGTTAGTGAAACAAGGCACTGATTATAATCATCTCTTTCAGGAACTCTGTAAAGAAGAACACAGTATATTCAGTGAATATGATTAATTTAAAAAAAGAAATAGAATACAAATTTAGTTCATGATCTGTTGGTATTTATGCCATCAAGTCAAGATTAGTTCTGTCTCTGCATATTTGTTTAAAATTTAAGCTATTGCATTGCCATGAATTGAAGATGTAATATAGAGATTAGAGAATTTTACAAATAATGAATTTCTTTTTTATGATGCACCAAAATTTGATAGAATTTTTGTGGTTTACTCAATCAGTGCTTGTCATCAAAACAGTATCCTACATTAGTTATGGAGGGAGAAAATATATAAATTATTTTCATAGATTAAAAAAAACAAAATTAACATTTTTTAATCATATGCTGCATTATGTGAGAAATTAATTCTATTTCATTGGGCAAATATGTCTCCAGTTAGGTTGTGATAAATGCTTTAATGTTCTGTATGTATCACTTTTTTCCCAATGATTCTGTAAATAGAGAGGAAAAGGAACCAGTGAGCCTGAATAAGAATTGTGATATGTCCATTGAGGGACGATGTTTCAGATTAAGGTGTAACCGTCTGTGATAGTGAAAAGAGAAAAGCAAACTGAAACTGAGGAATGGAGAGGAATGTGATGGACGAAAATGCTTGACAACTACAGCATGTGTGTGTGTTTTATTTCTGTACATTTATTTCTTATTAACGATATATATCTTATTAAATCTATACGCCCAATGGTCCAAGCGGCCAGATCTTGAAAGAGGCCTCCTTAATACTGGCTTTGCAGTGATAGGACTTATAGAGATCTTATTATGTGCCCTTAACACTATTAGGGCTTACGACAACAGTTGACAATAAGAAAAAAGAAACTTTCAACAGACCTAAAGGAGGACTAGAAGCTTGACAAGATATAACACAAGATGGAGAGATATACACGCAGTGGGTGCTGCATCTTCCCCCACTGCATGTTAAGCCCTATAACCCTGCTAGAAGGGACTTGATCATTCCTTATAACTTTTTGGAATACCCGAGCCACATTCCCAAGTTGCTGATTGGAGTCTTGGGTCTCATGTATGTCAAAGGGTAATGTGATACACAAGAAAATTTATTTGAGTGTGTCTTCTTTTTACATGGCAGTTTGATACCATTCGACCAAGTTTAAATGTTTTGTCCTCATTAGTTATCAAGAGTTGCAGTTATTTGTTGTTTTATCTGTACTAGGAAAGTAAACAGTAAGTTGTACATTGTTCCTTTTTCTTGTCTTGTAAATTGTTTCACCCTTCAGTGATCAGTGTTAGTACAATGTATCTAGCAGTAATTGGCAGTGCTGTGAGTTACCGTGTAACCGTGTCTGTCACCTATGAGACATATTAAACAATATGTGGATGTGTAGGTGAAGTTTGCTTTTGTTTATTATATAACTGATAAAATCAGTTGTCATGTTGCTAGAAAACTGTCACTGACTTCACACTATTCTGTCTCTTCTCTTATGTTCATCCTCTTGATACATTGATATACAATCATCATATATATTGTTCAGAACAAGACAATTTATTTCTTCCCCCTTCCTTTCACTCCCCAATGTATCCCCCTTCCTCTTGTATATTGGAATGTAGGAGTCATGAATGTCTTCAGAGGATATATGGCTTTGGTAATCATTCCCCAACTCTCACGTTTTCATAGTAGTGATGGTGAGAAAATGCAATTAGGCTGTAAGTTTAAAGTGTAAGAGGAAAATTTTATATTTTATAGACAACCAAATGTACTTGAAAGATGGGCGTCCACACAAAATAAGTGACACCGTATTAAACACAAAACACTGGAGTAGTAATAAACTTATAACTTATACCTACTGGTCAGTGTCTGGATGTTTCCGTGCATACTGTATTTACACTCAGATTTGGGTTACTGTTGTCAGTTAAGGTCCTTCTGATTTTCAAGAAAATGTGTGTGATCTGCAGTAGTTTCATTATTGCTGAAGTTTCACTAAGTGTAACTGAAGGATATGCTTTACAGTTTAGGGATATTGTTCTGAGAATAGGAACTACAATAGGATATAAAAAATAAAAAAATTGTTTTGCTGACACCAATAAAATCCTTGTTAGAAATTACTTGATAGTTGATACTTTGTCATAGGTCAAAAAGAAAAAAAAAATTGTAGTTGTTTTCTTCTTTTCTGGATTAGCACTCTTTTTTTCAAAGCAGAGATGTGACCTGCAGTTGTAAAATGACCCTGTCATAGCTTTACAGTTATTATGATAGTATGTAGTACAATACTGCGATATCCTTATAGATTTCCCACGAACATTACATGTTATGTAGAAGACACATACAAACATGCATACATCCTGATCCACACAAAAGCACAGACACTGACCGCAAACTTGCCATACACACGATATCAAACACGAGAGTAGTATAAGCTGTATGATATTACTGCTACACAGGGTTATCTTTCATCCTAATGCTGTACAGTACTATATTCTATAGTAATAAAATTATGCTGGTCATAGAGTATCTTATATACTTCAACATTTGCTATGGATAGCAATTTTGAAGTAAACTTTAGAATGTACTGTGGGGAGAGTCGTGCATGCTGAGAACTAATATAATGATGAAGAATGAAAATAA
>NW_028234410.1:35246244-35251244 GCF_977035675.1 Penaeus japonicus
GAAAATGTTGAATCTATGATTATTCAAGGTGGAATGTCTAGAGATGACCCCTCTTTCGGCAATAAATGCGTAAACGCGGCTGAAACACGTTTAGAGCTTACCTCAACGAAAGTACGTAACGCGATTAACGCCTTTAAAACATTGCCATCCGAATTGCGCAGTTGGAGTTATTTCCAGGATATATTTCGATCTTCGTTCAAATCCTTGGATGTAAGTCACCATATTCAGTTCGCGAGACTTATTCAATTAAAGCCTGCTTCCTTGTCCGAAGAAGACATTCGATTCTTTATCAATCAGCTTCGGGTTCAAGTTTCGAAATGGGTTAAGAGTATTCCCCACAACCATAACTCCCACGTAAAGTCCTTGTTTAACGACCATCACGTCTCCTCTATGACGTATATGGTCAAATCTATCCTTGTTGCTTCTTTACCTACTTCTGTACAAGAGCAAGTTTGGGAACCCTGTGAAGATACTGATTTACTGAAGTTACCCGGCGAATTTGCCAAGTCTATCAGAGAGAAGGCTCCCACAGTATCTGTCAACGCAGGCGTTCCCACGACTAAAACAAACACGACCACACAAGACAACACACCCTTGCGTAACACAAACAAACACAAACAACCAAACGACAAACCACAACGCAACCCTAACCCGCGGTTCCACAACCATGACACGAAAACACATCACTCGAGACAAACCTCCCCTCACAGATATAATACGGGACATAAGACTCGTTTTCCCCCATCATCTAACTCACCTCATGTACCCAGACGTAAACAACCTTGTGTCACGAATTGGGCACCAGACAGAGATCAGTGTTTTAATTGTTGTGCGAAAGGTCACGGTGCCGACTCATGTTATTCGACACCGTACTGTCCTTATCATGGCACGCGCTCACACCCTTGGCCTCACTGCTCAGCGTTCCCTGACCAGGTGGATCAAACATACAAATTGCTCCAGCAACGCCAAGCAAACCGCCATTTTTTAGGGAAAAGCCAAAAACACCCAGACACGGCAACACTACAAGCACAATACCGGTAACACACCACATTGTCTCGACTAGTTGCATCCCTAATGATATCACTCAGCCGCCATTGCTTCCATCCATATTGAATGACAAGCCTGCATATTTCTTCTTAGACACCGGATCTTCTTGTTCTGTGGTCTCGTTGAATACCTTGCGGAATTTTGATTTATCATTAGATTTGCAACCGAGTCAAACCACCATTTGCGGGATAACAGGAGATAAGGTATCAGCTTTAGGCAGCAAAGTCCTTAACATTTCTCTTGGTAGTGAAATTTTTGCTCACAAGTTTGTCGTTGTAGAATCTAATTTTACTCCGGGACACCTCTTGTTGGGTCATGATTTCTTATACCGTACAGGTATTTCCCTCCACCCGCAGAGTAATAGCATTACTTTTAATGGTCAGAATTACCTATTAAGGACTCCCTCTTGCCTATGGACGCATGCCGACCCTTTCACACCCGCAATGGCAATCTATGAAGTCACACATGACCATAGTCACACCATGTCTACACCTCACTTCCCATCCTCTCCTCCCCACCACCCCCCTACCCCTCCCACCCGCCCTCGCTTCACCTCTCCTCTCGCTGCGCGCGCACCCGCATCACGCAAACCTTCGCGCGCAAAACACGTTGACGACTGTGCGAAATCTTGGACCGCTAATGATAATGCTCCTAAGTTTATAGCTAGTGCTACCACTACTATCCCGGCATTTCATGATCTACTGATAGACGTTTCTTGTCCTTCGGCAAATGGTACCGCTTTGATATTACCTGATAATATACGAGTAAAAGGTTGTGCAACATTACCTTCCTTGTATAATATCACTGATAATAGATGTCAGGTGCATGTATTTAATCTTACCCCGGCCCCATTGACTATTAACGCTGGTGTACCTGTAATATCTTATGAATTCACAGACTTGCCTATCTGCGAATTTGATTTACCTGTTCCCTCCCCTGTTTTTTCTGCAACATCATCTTCCCCTGATGAGCAGAGCTCTAATCATGTTCTGAAGCAAAATGTAGATTTTCATGAAGGATATGATATTTTGAATAACTTATTTAAAGAATTCCCAAGCGTACTGCCAACCAAGGACCGTCCTATCGGAAAAACAACATTGCTTCAACACTCCATTACCCTCGAGCCTGATGCTAAGCCTTCGTACATACCGAGTTATAAGATCCCTCATTCGAAGCGACAGGCCTTGGAAAAGGAAGTTAAAACAATGTTAGACATGAAACTTATTCAACCAAGCAATTCACCCTGGGCCTCTCCCCTCCTCCTTGTTCCAAAGAAGGATAATACTTTCCGCCCAGTGGTCGACTATCGCAAGTTGAATAAAGTAACAGTGCCAGAACCATTCCCAATTCCTAATCTTAGATTGTTGTTGCAAGACATTGGCTCTAACAATAAGATTTTTTCAACTATTGACCTTGCTAAAGGCTTCCTGCAAGTTCCTATGGCTCCTGAAAGCGTGCCATATACGGCTTTCTCGACTCATATGGGACACTTTGAATTTTTAGTATGTCCTTTTGGCCTTCGCAATTCCCCTCTCACATTTAGCAGATTAATGTCACTTGTACTATCAGGATTAATTAATGATCAGGTCCTCGTGTATTTAGATGATATTTTAATATGTTCACCCTCCCTCTCTGAACACGAGAAGAAATTGCGCCAGGTTTTCAATAGGCTATCAACTGCAGGATTATGTATTCAACCTAGCAAATGTCAGTTCTTCAAGTCTAAGTTAGAATTCTTAGGCCATACCTTGTCATCTAAAGGTATTGCACCTAATGATTCAAAAGTTAAAGCCATTGCCGACTTTCCGACACCTAAGAACCAGAAGGAATTGAAATCATTTTTAGGCCTTTCAGGTTTTTACAGGCCGTTCATTCAAGGTTACGGGTCCATCGCGACACCGCTTAACCATCTCCTTAAAAAGGATACTACTTGGCAGTGGACAGACGAGGAAAAAGCCGCATTTTCAACTCTTAAATCGCGACTAATTAAGGCTCCACTCTTAGCCTTCCCCGATTTCAGTTTGCCTTTTGTCCTCACCACTGATGCCTCAAACCTCGGGCTCGGAGCAGTACTCCACCAGAAACATGGCCATTCTGGAAAAACGCAGCCCATTGCTTTTGCAAGTCGCGCCCTCAATTCAGCGGAAAAACGCTATCACACGACGGACCGTGAACTTCTCAGTATCACATGGGCCCTCCGTCATTTTCGAGAGCTAATCTTGGGATATCAGATAGAAGTGCACACTGATCATTCCCCCCTCACGTCCATATTTAAGGGTAGGGACCCTCATGGACGACGCGCCCGCGCAATTGAAATTCTTGCAGAGTTTGACGTCACCATTGTTTATTTACCCGGGAAACAAAATGTTGTTGCCGACGCGCTATCACGCGCTCCCCTCTCTGACGCTCACAACCTGCCTGAATCTAGCTCCTCGCCCACCTTTGCCTCCCGCAAGGTGAAATTCTCTGACATTGCACCGATCTTGGTAAATACTGCCGCTCCTACCGTTGAGGATCCTTCGGAGGACGAGATCCGGTCTGCACATGTTAATGATCGCCGTTCCGACTCCATTCATTCTATTACCGCCCCGGTCTTGGCTGCCCCAGCCGTACCTCCCATGGACCCACCCACGGAGGACGAGATCCGGATAGCGCAACGTAATGATAATCTGTACGGCCCCTTAATTCAAGCTTTAGAAAGGAATGAAAGACCTCCCCCTAGCAGACATGTTCGAGTAAGTCAACTTTACCTCGATGCTAACGGTCTACTTTGCTACAAGTCTAGATATAGGACAAGAAAGCTTAAGGCATCTCGTAAGCTTGTAGTTATTCCTGAATCCCTTGAAGGTCGAATCCTTCCTCTTTTCCATGAGTCGAAAGAAGCTGCACACTGTGGTAAGTATAAGGCAATTCACTTAGCTCAGCAACGCTTCTTCTTCCCACACCTTATTAGCAAAGTTGCTAAGCATGTTCAGTCTTGTAAGCAATGCCCTTATTACAAAGGAAATACCAATGACCCAGCCCCTGCATTGAAATATGACATTCCAGACTTTCCTTTCCAGAAAGTCTCTTGCGACACACTGTCAGGATTTCTGCCTTCTCGCAATGGTAATCGTTATATTTTAGTCTTCATTGATAACTTCACTCGTTTTTGTGAACTTGTCCCCGTGCCCAACAAAACAGCAAATGTTGTTGCACATGCTTTTCACGACTTCTGTCATAGACACTCAGCCCCCATGTATTTTTCAACTGATAACGGGACTGAATTTCATAACAAAGTCATGGATAAGTTATGTGATATCATGAATGTAACTCGTGTTAACATTCTCCCTTACCGCCCACAAAGTAATGGTATTACAGAAAGGCTCAATTCCTCCATCCTCTCATTAATGAGATCGCTCGTTGATGCGACATCGGACACATGGGATGAATCACTATTGACAATCCAGTCTTGTATTAATAGTACATTCCATTCTTCCTTAGGTGATACCCCACATTTTCTTTTATATGGAATGGATAAAAGACTACCCTATGACCTCTTTGATGAAAGTCAAGTTCCTTCATATAATGACAATTATGCTGAATATCTCCTAAATAGAAATAAGTCCATCTTTCAGATCACAAAGAAGCATTTGACTAATTCCAGAGATAAAATACTGTCATTTCAACACAAAGTGGCCCGCCACAAGGACATTGAAGTTGGAGCATTAGTATTTAGAAAAGTCAACCAACCACTCAATATTAAGTCAAAGCTTGCTCCTAGATTTGAAGGTCCATTTAGAGTAATTAGTGTAAAGAACAACAAGGCCTACATTAAATGCATACAGTCAGGTGAACAATCTTGGTCTCATTTCGACGTCCTAAAGCTTGCTCACAAGTACTATTCTCCCCCGGCCGACGAACACTAATTGATTTTTATCTTCCAGACCTTACTACTCTTGGGCTTATCATTC
>NW_028234410.1:35256244-35263744 GCF_977035675.1 Penaeus japonicus
AAGATCATCCGCAACAAGGTTTCATGGAAATTCTGGAGCAAAAAAGTGACTGACTTTTTCAACCACCTAGGAGTTTCTAAAAGTTCTTTTGATATGATTATTAAGGAAATCGAAGGGGTATATGGGTCCAGACCTTCACGTACCAGCCTCAATTTAGAACCAAAGAAGGCCTTGTATATGACATTTTGGTACTTAGGAACTCCTGTTTCACACAGAGAGATATCAGAATTATTTGCAGTATCAAAATGAGTTACATTTGATTGTGTGCAAAAAATAATAGAAGTGCTGTGCTCTCTTGGCAGAAAGTATATTAGATGGCCAACACACAAGGAAGCAGTGGAAAGGGAAAGAGACTTTTAGCATTTAGCTGGCCTGCCAGGGGTAATTGGTGCTGTGGATGGTTGCTGTGTGTATTAATTAAAGCCCCAGAAGCTGTACAATCTGACCTGGACAGTGCAAATATAATGGCAGTGTGTGTGTGTTTTGAAATGTTTTATATATATAGTATATGTTTTTTACTCAAATGTTTTAAGTCCATATGTGACCTATAACTTTTTTTTGTTTATTTAGCAACTTTGTCACAATAAAAGTATTTCCAATTACTTTAAATATCAGTTTAGCTTATCCTCACCTGTCCAGGACAATAAGGCAACAAATACTAATTGCATATTTAATAAAACAAAGAGTTTATTTCGTCCTAATACATTAAATTGCTGATTTATAAACTTAAATATATTCAAATTCTCATACACTGTAGCACTAAAAATAATGGATTTGTTATTATATAATATTTTCACAGAATCTAACTGAAAGATCTACAAACTTGACAATAGATATATAAAACATTAATGAAATAAACATAAAATTAATACACTAGTCTCCTCTTGTGGAGGTGACAGCAACAAAAACTTTTGTTTTAAACACACAAACAAACACACACACGCATGCACGCACGCATGCACGCGCGCACACACGCACACACACACACACACACACACACACACACACACACACACACACACACACACACACACACACACACACACACACACACATGCATATATATATATATATATATATATATATATATATATATATATATATATATATATATATATATATATATATATATATATATATATATATATATATACATATATATACATATATATACATATATATACATATATATACATATATATACATATATATGTTCTGTGTTCTTAAACTATTCAACATTTTGCCTCATTTCCTGATGCATTTGTCTCCTTTTGGAGACAAGCTGTTCTCTTCCAGTTAGCCGTCTCCATGTTCTTGTGGTCCCTTGTGTTCTGGGAGGGATTTGCATAGCAGCTGTCATGACAGGTGTACCTGTTGTTAGGACCTATAGTTGGGAAGAGAAATGGCAATATGAGTAACAGCATTAACATAGCTGCTACTATGATCTGCAGTTGAGTTGGTATTTACTATCAATGAGGGGGAAATTTGGAAGGTGTTGCAATTAGAACAGACCTCAGTTATAACTGGTGCATCTGCTATTTCTAGACCATCATTAATTTCCTCATCTGTAATACAAGGACTAACAATAAGCCACTCTAGCAAGAAGGAAGCCAGGAGGTCATAATGCTCAGGCTCTCATTCATGAATGGCCTGTTAATTTCTTATATTCATATAAATAAATATACATTTGTATGTATATATCTATATCTATCTATCTATCTACCTATCATCTATCTATCTATCTCTATGTATGTATGTATGTATTATGTAGAAGAAGTATTATGGTCAAAGTATGGAGACTGTAGTGTCATGAACTATTTATTCTCACATTTCTTCCTGTCTATGAAGTCACATATCACTTGTCCAATAATCTTAATTTTTTTTATGACAACTTAAACACAGAAAAATATTTATTTTGCAGATCCCACCCTCCCTCCCAAATAAGTAATTGTAATCAGGAATACTTTCCTAGTTCTATGAATACAAGTTATCATGTTAGATAAAAGGTGAAGATCATAACTACATAAACTCCTCTTGCCATAGGAATTTAAATATGAAATCTAAATATTGTTTACCTTTTCTGAATATCACTCAAAGCATATAGATAAAGGAAAGCATAGCTCTTAGGTTACTGAAGAGAATCAAATTATACAAGAATGTCATAAATCTTTGAAAAAAACATGATCTTTATCTTTCATTGAAGCTTATGCACTGTATACACTACTTTAAAGTCTAAGGTAAATATGATTAAAAGCCTGTAATGATGCTGATAATATCTTATGTGTAGTATTGAACATATATCAACTTCTAATTTGCAAGTATACATTGGAAATTAACTTGACATCTGAGCAACACATAACTCAAGGTTTAAAGAATAAAAAGCTTCATTGAATAACCAACCTTCTCATAACAAATATACAGTTCACTATATCAAGAGCTATTTGCTACTTACAAATTCATGCAAGGTGTTCTGAATCATTTCCCAAACAGTTGACTGCTTACTCCACCACATGAGGGTAATTCTCCTTTATTAATTCTTTGTCTTTCTGTCGTCCAAATCTTTCTGACTTACCCTGAAATAACACAAGAAAAAAATTAATTGGATCCATTGATATATAAGGGAAAGCTTATAAAGATAATGTAAATTTTTACATTATAGAAAATAAGTCAGTATATCTTCTCATATTGAAAAGTATTTGGATTAATAAACACCTGTCGCTTGAGATTCTTCAAGAAGTTCAGTTGGATCATCAGGTAGTTCTTCAGGATCACCAATCAGCTCCACCTCTAGTGTTTCATTGCTTCTTTTATTGCTTGGCTGTTCTGGACTTTCAATAATGACATCAGGTGCCCAGGATGGCCTTGGCTCTGGGCTCCTTACAATTTCAGCCACTGGATAAACTACTGACATATGGCTCATCCAGCACTTGCTAGCCTCTTCTGGATTATGGTATAACTTGTCACAAACATTACACTGAGGCTGCCTTTATTATGAAAAGAAAGAAAATATCCAAAGCTCTATTTCAATATTGAATTTTATCAGTTACATGTTTCTTAGCAAATATTTATTAACATTATCATTGTTATTACTATTATCATTATATATATGTGTATATATAAACACACGCACACACACACACACACACACATATATATATATATAGTTATATAAATATATACATATATTTATATATATTCATTTATATATATATATAAATAAATAAATATACAAATTTTACCTCCCTGACCGGGTCTCGAACCCGTGCCGTCAGATTGACAGGCACGGTGTTGAATCCGATACGCTACACGACCCGCTAAAAGAATTGTCTAATTAGATGCCTTATGAGACGTCATGGAATTTTACCCATTTACTCTTAGCAGATCAGTGGTAGCGAGGTTTTACAGATAATAAATAAATAAATAAAATACATATATACACATATACATATACACATAAAGATAGACACACGGACGCACGCATGCATGCACGCACACACACACACGCACACACACACACATAAATATACATATATATATATATATATATATATATATATATATATATATATATATATAATATATATAGATACATATATATGTAAATATATATGAATATATATAAATATATATATATATATATACTTAGATAAAGATTTCTATATATATAAATGAATGAATAAATATATATCTACCTATCAACATATTATATGCATATATTTAAATATACACACATTTATATATATACATATATATATAATATATATATATATACATATATATATATATATATATATATATATATATATATATATATATATATATATATATATATATATATACTTCTTTCTCTCTCTCTCTCACTCCCTCTTGTTTTCACTTTTACTCTCTCTCTTCTCTTTCTCTCTTTCTCATCCTCTCACTCTCTATCTACCTATTTCTGTTTCCATCTCTCTCTCTTCCCTCTTCCTCTCTCTCTCTCTGTCTTTACCCTTTTCCTCTCTCTCTCTTTTCCCTCTTCCTATCTCTCTCTTTTCCCTCTTCCTCTCTCTCTCTTTTCCCTCTTCCTCTCTTCCTCCCTCCCTCCAAAGTTGATGCTCGTCTTTTAGAATATCAAAGACATGACATTACATTGTAACTCTATACAGATGGACATGAGATGTATTTAATACAAAATAACACCAGTACGTACTTTCTTTGTGTTTCCACAGGGGTGATTTCGCTAAAATTGGCTTTTTCATTCCGTCCATGTCGCAGAGGAGCTCTTACCCTGATAATGCTGTTTATTCACTTTGTCCGATTACAATGAGGAGATATATTTTTTGTTTATTATCTTCATTATATACGCATATGTATTGAACTTTAATCGATTTTTAACAATTATTTTAAGATTCACGATATTCATTATTATCAAAATGCATATTAAATTATCAGAGTTAATATTCACATTTGTTTTAATAAATATATAATAATCAAAGGAACGAATTGAGACACCGTCTGTTTGGAGGGAAAAGTTTTCAGTTATTCTTTTATTTTTTATTTTTTTAGGCGTCCTCATGGTTTATTTCTTTGTTTTCTGGGTATAGAATTATCTACAGATATTGTCTCCTGGATATAGGATTACTAACAAAATATACATTGTATTGATGTTGAAAATAAAACAACAATAGCCACGCAATGTGCTCCAGCAACCGAACATCAGGCTAGTTTTCAGGCTAGTTTTGGGCGGAGCTTAAACGATGACGTCAAAAGCGTAACGCGTCGCCGACAACCCCGAACGCCCCTCCCAGAAGTTCGAAAACATAGAACGCGTTACCTGTTTTGTACTCTACAAAAGAAGCCTTTAGTACAATAATGTATAATGATTATCTGTGCCAGGGAATCATCTTTTTGGTAACATTATCATATAACTTGTATCATAAACCTCTAGGTGTAACAAATGTTCTCTGGCGACATCTGGTAGATTTTGTACTTCAGCCAAACAGGTTCCCAAACTACTCACGCGAACCTCAACTCAACAGTTGTTCGTGAAACACTACGTCGGAAAGTCAGCGATAATGTCTGACTTTGATTGCGACGGGTGTTTAGACATATGCAGTGCCTGTTGTGTGTGCTGTGATGTTTTCTGTGGTGCATTCGAATTAGCTTCGACCCTCGTTCTCTGCGACTGTTGCTGTGGTAAGCACTCTGACTTGTTTGATGTTATATTATTATCATTGAGAATTATGCTTATTTGCGGACAATTTAATTCGTAAAAGTCATATTAGTTACTCGTGAAGCTAAGACTAGAAAATCACATGGGAATAGTAATATAAACATAGACTATAAGCAGGAAGAAGAAAAAAAAAGTAAAGTGATATGACAGTATCTCATCCTGGGCAAAACATGTAACGAAATTTTAAATTTTGAATATTCTACACGCACTTTACTTTTTATATAGTCAAGATTGACACCAGCGTCGTCTATTGTGTGTGTGATGATTACATTACTACAAAATTGATGAGTCTTTTCATTCATTATATTTAATTCAACCTTTGAACATTCATTAGGTTAGCGGGCTCGCCTCCCTTTCATTAGTTTGTTACGTAACTGTTGTCTAGTGGAGATGTGTGTGTTTGTCCATTTCAGTGAAGCAGAAAAGCATTGGTAACATAGAATCAACCGAGAAAATAAGGAAAAAATAAAATAAACTCGTTCTCGTTGCTTTATTAAAACATACTGGCGATCAATTTGGAAACCAGCGCCTCCTATGTGTGGGTTCGCTTGGCAATGTGGGCATATTTGGACTGCATTCTCTATGTTCATATATATATATATATATATATATATATATATATATATATATATATATATATATATATATAGATATAGATAGATAGATATATGTATATAGATAGATATATGCATATATATGTACATGTATCTATATATATATATATATATATCTATCTATATATATATATATATATATATATATATATATATATACGTGTGTGTGTGTATATATATATATATATATATATATATATATATATATATATATATATATATATATTATTTATACATATAAACGTATATTATATTCTGCATTCTCTATGTTCATATATATATATATATATATATATATATATATATATATATATATGTATATACATATATATTTGTATATATATGTATATATATATATATATATTTGTGTATATATATATGTATATATATACAAATATATATTATATATAATTTATACATATAAACGTATATTACATTAAATATACAAATATATATAAACGTGTATATATATATATATATATATATATATATATATATATATATACACATATAAACATATTTATACATTAACGCAGGTGTTTGTATGTGTGTATGTATGTATGTATGTATGCATGCATGCATCTGTGTATATATGTGTATATGTACATGTATATGTATATGTATATGTATATATATGTATATATATATATATATATATATATATATATATATATATACGTATGTATGTACGTATATGTATGTGTATATATGTATGTATATGTATGTGTATATATGTATGTATGTATACATATACATACATATATATGTATATATATATATATATATATATATATATATATATATATATATACACACATATACATATATATAATGTAAAGGACCATTGTTGTTTACCGTCCATTCGAAGGCCAGCTGTCATTCGTTGATTGAACTTTACCTAGGAATCGTTCTGCTTTCTACTAAAAGCAATTTTACTTGTCTTAGACATTGCTCTACAACGTAGACTGACCACACTTCTTTATTCTCGTTTCCATCCGCAGGTCAAACACCCAACAGTAACAAGAAAGAGAAGAAGAAGGAGGAGGAGGAGGTGGAGAAGGGGGAGGAGAACATTGTGACGAGTCAACCCAGCTCAACCAACGACGCGGAGAACTAGTACAAGTTTACAAGAATAACAATAAGCAACAAATAAACTTGACAATAAAGTTAAATGGGGATATATATTTTCGTAAATTTTGGTTGGTATTTCTCATTGTGTGACTGGATGTTAAGATTCTGTTCACGCCTTGTGTATTTATTGCAAGAGATGTCAATTTTGCTTTTTTTTCATATTGATTTTGTGTAATGCTGATTATTATTTATTATTTTTTTTTTCTTCTTTTTTTTTTTTTGGGGGGGGGGGGGTGACTCAAGGAAACTTGCTCATGTAAATGTTTTAGTTCCATGTATCTGACTTGTAAGTTTATGCAGTAGTTGATAGTCGAAAAAATAAAAATAACTTTCCCATCCCCAGCGTTATCCCAAGACCTTTTTTCACCAGTATCCTCAAACTACTTAATGTTATCCCTTTTCCTACACTGTTGAATCCACTTATTACAAATTCTTCCCCTATTCCTTGGCAATATTCCTCTGAAGTTCGGTTTTGCTTAGGCTGGTTCCAGATATTCACGTGAAATTCTGTAGGAGAGTTCAATACCGACATAGTAAATTTCC